>NC_038249.2:44320038-44620038 GCF_000004515.6 Glycine max
AGATTTACAAGGATTGCGGGTGAGATTTTCGGCATGTTGATCACAGTCTTGTTCATTCAAGAGGCTATCAAGGTCAGTTTGTGGTATAGTAGTATTAGTTTAGGTATCAACTATCAAATGAAACATGATTTGGCCTAACACATGAAAAAAAGAGAGACTTTGATACAAGCTTTTGTAAGTTTAGGGAATGGTGGGTGAGTTTAGTGTTCCTGAAGAAGGAGACCCAACATTGGAAAAGTACAAATTTCATTGGCTGTATGCAAATGGATTGCTGGGTATTATATTCACCTTTGGCCTTCTCTACACTTCTTTAAAAAGCAGAAGAGCAAGGTCATGGTTATATGGGACAGGTTTGTCAAGTGAACTTCAAGTGATTTGATTTGAGCCATTATTAGCATGGTTGGAGTGGGGAATCTGACATTGTTTGTTTATATTGAACAGGGTGGTTCAGAAGTTTCATTGCAGATTATGGAGTGCCTTTCATGGTGGTGGTGTGGACAGCTCTGTCATTCACAGTACCAAGAAAAGTGCCTTCTGGAGTTCCAAGAAGGCTCACTTCTCCTCTTGCTTGGGAATCCACATCTTTACATCATTGGACAGTAATCAAAGTAATCCATAATATTGCATATAGTCACACCACTTCTTACTTTAGTAGTTTTGGACATAACTTATATTTATATAACCTTTGCTGCAGAATATGGGGGAGGTTTCTCCGGCATATGTTTTTGCTGCTTTTATTCCCGCTTTAATGATAGCAGGGCTTTACTTCTTTGACCATAGTGTTGCTTCCCAGATGGCACAACAGAAGGAATTCAATCTCAGGAAACCCTCTGCTTACCACTATGATATATTGTTGCTAGCATTAACGGTACATCTCTCTATCTCTTGTACTGAGTTGTTTAATTGTCATTTAAATTAATGATCCGATTGGAATTTATGATTTGCTTTTGACAAAAAATTTCAGACATTGCTTTGTGGATTAATTGGCTTACCCCCTTCAAATGGAGTTCTGCCTCAATCCCCTATGCACAGCAAGAGCCTGGCTGTTCTCAAGAAACAGGTGGATAAATGAGTATTGGTATTTGTTAGTAAGCAACTATCATGATTGAATTGGATATTTGATATGGTGATTTTTTGATGACAGTTGATCCGAAGAAAGATGGTTAAAAGTGCCAAGGAAAGCATAAGGCAGAAAGCTAGCAAGTCTGAAATCTATGGGAAGATGCAAGCAGTGTTCATGGAAATGGATAACTGTCCAGATGTAAGTACAACCCTATAATCCTGTTGCCCCTGCCACCAATTAAGCCAATTGACACATATCTAAGTTTCTTTTGGTTATGATTGTTTTCAGAATCATTCAGTGGTCAAAGAACTAGAGGATTTGAAAGATGTTGTTCTAAACGGTGAAGACAAAGGACTCAACAATAAGAGTACCTTTGATCCTGAGAAAAACATTGATGCATATTTGCCTGTCAGAGTAAAAGAGCAGAGAGTGAGCAATCTTTTACAATCACTCCTAGTAGGAGCATCAGTCTTTGCTATGCCTGCCATAAAAAAGATACCAACTTCAGTTCTGTGGGGATATTTTGCTTACATGGCCATTGATAGTCTTCCAGGAAATCAATTCTGGGAAAGGATCCTATTTCTTTTTGTAACACCTAATAGGTGGTACAAGTAGGTGAAAGTTACTATTGTTTCATCATTTTCACAAAAAGCATGAAACTTACAACCTCTGTGGCTTCATTCAATGAATTCTCTTTCTAACGCCAACCAATATATATTTTTGGCAGGTTGCTGGAGGGGGATCATGCTTCCTTTATTGAGTCGGTACCTTACAAATACATAGTCTTCTTCACACTCTTCCAATGTATATATTTCTTGGTTTGTTTTGGAGTGACATGGATTCCCATAGCTGGAATACTGTTCCCCTTGCCTTTCTTTTTGCTGATCACATTGAGGCAGCATATACTCCCCAAGCTGTTCAAGCCTCACCATCTTAGGGAACTAGATGCGGCTGAATATGAAGAAATAGTTGGTGCTCCAGCATTAAGTTTCAATAAATCTTTCAGGGTATGATGCCATGCTTAATTTTATCATCACTATTTCATCTTGATTCTCTATTACACTCCAATTAGTCCAATATGGGATATGAAAGATCTTTTTTACTTTTTAACAGGAAGTGGAATCACCCCGAGTTGGATCAAAGGAAATAGGCAATGCTGAAATATTAGATGAGTTAACTACTAATAGAGGGGAGTTGAAGGTCAGAACTGTCAGCTTTGGGGAAGAAAGAAATGACCAGGTAATAACAATTTTAGAGGAGTGTTATAACACACTCTCTCCGCGGTACTATTCGTTAAAATTACGAGGAAGTACATTAAATAAAATATAAAATATAAGACCTACCAAATTTTGTAATTTTAAACCAACATGAAAGTGTGTTTTTAATATTTCTCTTTCACCGTTATTGATTTGAATTAGCTTAGCATTTTTTGTTCATTCCCTCACATAAGTGTATTGTGTTTGTTTGTTTGAATGATGAGGGTTTACAGGTTTACCCTGATGAAAATGGATCGCCACTCACAGATTTTTAGAGAAGGTGATGAATCCGATGCTATATGGTAAATGTTCCAATCCCAGAAGAAGGGATATGACATTCATACGTCTACTCTAGAAGAAAGATGATATCAATATATAGATAAAGATCAAGTTTTAAAATCTAGAAAATTTCAAGCTGCAGCAAGTAAAGAGGCTTAACGTGTCATGGTTTATGGAGTTTATAAGTAAAACTAGTAAAGTGACCCGTGTTTCACGGGTCTCAACTTAGTATATATGTTTAAAAATATGATTAAAATAGATTTACATATATTAATGACTATCCTGTAAATAAAAGTAATTAAATATTTTAGAAAATAATTTTATAAATAACTGTTTGATATGGTATAAAGTATATAGGAAAACAAAATTTTCTATTTTAATAAAAAGTAAATATTTTATTAATTATATATCTTCTACTAACTTTTTTAGTAATATAAAAGTCACTTTAGTCTATGCATATATAAAGAGATCAAGAATAAAATACAAAGCAGAACATATAGTCCACCATATGTTACCAATTATTAGGAGTGGAAATAGATGGCCTACAGAGTGATTGGGCCAATCAACACCAATAATGCATAATTTTCTGCATAAGCTTTGAAGAAATAGTATTTACATCAAATAGACCATAATCTTCCAATCATGCTAATCAACACCAATGCTAAAAACAACACCAAAATTGCCTCATGTCAGTGTAACTTCTCGGGAGATGAATCATTTGCTGCTAATTAGCCGCCATGAATACATATTAAAAACATGTCACCGCTTAGCGTGAAATCAAAATAATAAAAAGCATACAACAAAAGGGTAGAGAATAAGGTAAAAAAAGAAGAAAGAGGAAAAAATGACTTATCTCATCTTGCTGGTCGGTGGTAGCTATGCAATCCGTAAAAGTCTAGTCAAGGTGACATTTCTTGAAACAACGTTAATTTCTTTTCTTTTATTTTTCAAAACGCAACCTTCATAAGGCATAAGATAGATTAGAAAGAGGACGATTGAGAGATTTCATATCATAAAGAAGAAGTAAATAAAAAATGAGATGAGAGGGAGAAAAAGGGAGTATATCAAAGATGGGTGTTGTCACTGTAACTCTGTAAGGATTCAAACTTCCGACAGAAAATAGAAGCAGTTTTTGGTGAGAGTAAAACAATGAGAAAGTTTGAAATCCCAAAACAAAAAGATGAAGAGAGGCTTCAAAGTTTTTAAATAAGAAAAAAGAGGGAGGGACGTGGCAAAAAAATTGGTTACGTGGACATGTAAATAGATTTACTAAAACTATTGATTAGCAAATTATTTTTTTAAGAGAGATTACCGAATTACTTATTAACAAGAATTATCTACTTTAGCATTTAAATTTTCATCCTTTTCCTCTATTGTATCTAGAGCGAGAAATGGATTTGAGTTCATACTTCACCAGTAAGTTGCACGATATACGAACTTTGATCTTTTGAGTTTAAATTGTGAATTTTTAACCTGTTCTGCTTAACTTGTGGATTAAATGGGTTTTATCTGTGGATCTTAAAAAAATATAAAAATTTAAATATTTTTTATATGATTTAATGGTTGATGAATAATAATATAATATTTTGATTTAATATAAAATTATAAATTAAGTAAATATGATGTAAAAAATACTCTTTAAATAGCTTAAGATACAAATTATGTTATCATTTTGGACAAATAATTTTGTTATTAGACAATTCATAGTTAAAATTTTAAAATTATTTAAAATGGATCAAATTTTATATTTTAAATTTATTTATTTTTATTTTTTTGTCAAATACGTATCAGCCTGCTAGGTCTACATACTATGCGAGGCAGGTGTGGGTTAAACAAGAAAATAAATCCATTAAGAATGTAGACTTCTTGAGATAAACTTTGAAGTTAGACATTTTAAGATAAACTTATCCGCATATCCAACTCTATTTATATCTATATCACTTTGTAATATTATAATATCAAAATTAATGCACAAAAAGTAGCAACACTAACAAACATAAATTTTTTGATATTGTACATTTTTATAGCTATATTAAGAGTTGTACCAAACACAATTTTTTAATTGATGAGATAATATGAACTTATTTACATCAACAATACATGTCTATTAAGCTTTTATTTTACATTCAAACTCGGAAATTCCATTTCACAATGTTTGCCCTGCCAATAGAGGATATGCACATTTTGTTTTCTTCTTTTTAGGGATAGGATTGGCTCATGTTATTAACTAAAGAAAGTGTTAACAATCTAAAAGTCTGCTGTTGATGTTTGTCGAATTTTTTTGTGCATCATAGCGCCTGCATTAACGTGCAGTGACTAGTAATTTATCGATCTTCTCCGAATTCATTATTGTTAGCAAGAATGGCACCCAAGGATCAAGGGATAAGAGTACAATTTTTCGAAGTGAAGAACGTTGCCTTCATGCAAAAATTCTATAAATACTTTTTTCACAATAATTTTTTTTTCTTTATCTATTTTCTTAGTATCACTCGCCACGTGAAATAAAAAAGCAACAAAATAAAGTCAAACAAGAAAGAATGGAGAAGACCATAAAAGAGGCATTGAGGGGTGAAAATGTTTAAAGTAAAAAGGGGATGCAAATAGCAACCTCTAGGAAGAATGTTATGGTTGCCTTTGATTGTACAGAAAGGGATTTTTCAGATATACCTCTGCCCTGTTGATATTGTGCACTCCTACTTTGGAGAATTGCTCAGCATAATAGGCTGTTTGGTAGGGGCAAAAGAGGGTGACAAATGAGTGAAATCAGCAATAAAATTCCTTGGAAATCATATTTTTACTCTCTATTTTAATTCAAAACATTCATATCTTTGCTTTCCACTTTATCAAATATACACTGAGTGCTGTAGGACTTCACTATGCCTTGAAATATGGGTGATGAAAGAATACAAATTACAGTCATCTTGAACGAAATATGGGTGATTGAAATATGGGACTCCACTATTTATTGTCCTATCTGCTGATCACAAACCTGCTCCTAGTCGATACTTCGTTCCAGTATGTTATACAAAAAGTGGTGATATTGTTGGAACACATGGCTGTGCTATGTTGGCAAAATGGAACGACAACGGACTCTTGCAAGAGAATCAATCCTATATGACAGTCGACACAAAAGAACCAGAAACACAAAAGTTTATATTTAGTCAACACAAAAGAACCAGAAACCTACATGCATCAATATAATTGTTTTTATTATGTTTTGCTAAATTTGTAATTTTGACATGTCAAACATATTGATTGCTAAATATGACCAAGACCAATATATAAAAATTAATATTTAAAATAGAATAGAATTTAGTGAAAACATTCATCAATCTTGTATGGTTCTTCTCCTTTTGCTTAGCTTATGGTTGTATGAGCAATTCCACCAAAAAAAATGGTTGTGTGACCAAAAAAATCTTGTCCGTTTTTTATCATTCTTTCGACTTCTCTTCATCATCTCAGGCTTACTACTGGATTTTACACTGATAAGACCACCAATGGGTATTTTTCCTCTGTTGTTTTGTAAAACTGTCTCCAAGTCAGATTCTCCTTCCACAATCGCATATCGCTGGAGCAATTCAGGAGTAACGGGTGCTTCTGCTTTTAACTTCATGCCATCCTCAACTTGTTTAGCAGCATTATTGAGGTCATCATCCACAGACACACTATGAGGTTCCATGACGATCTAGGGACAAAATAAGATTAGTATAGTATAAAAAAGGGAGCCACAAATTAGTAGAACTTATGACCCTACCTACAGTGGGTTTATAATTAGGTGACATTGTAAAATTGTTTTACACTATTAGTGCATACTTTATTTTCTCTTATTAAAAACTTACTTCTTTCATTCGGGGCAAGGTAGATTCAATCTCCTTGGATGCAAGGCCATTTAGATAATTGTAGAACAACTTCATTATCCTCCTAAATTCAGACAATAGCTGTTGCCTTTCCAACTTCATTTGTCCCTGTTAAATGAAGCAACACATAATAAGAGAATGTAATTCCAACAGCTTTCCAGAAGATGCTAATGGGCAATAAATTTTAGAGTGACTCATGGATTTGACAGAGAATGTGTCTATCATGGTAAATTGACCAATGCATGATAAGTTGATCACAAACTTCAAAAGAGTAATGAAGATAATGTAAATTTTTTGTAGAGATTCAGCATCTGGTTGTCCTTTTTATAGGCATTATTAGGTTCTACCAAGTTATTTGAGCGTAATATTTCAACTAAACAAATTAGTAGGTTGGTAAACAGACCTCAATGTACAAAATGTTGTGATTTTGCAGGCCAATGCAGAGTAACACAGAAGCTTGAACATATGACAATTTAACGGGAAGCTTTTCTTCAAAGTAGAGACGTGCAAGGATGGGAACTAAATCCAAAATCTGTCAAAAAAAACAAAACAAAAGGTTAAGATCACACTTAAAGGCACTCCAAATTAGTATGATTTCCATGTGTTATATAGCCGCCATAAGCTGTAATACCATCCACCATATTGTTAGAGTGGAAATTTTTTTATTGCCACCATGAAATGCCATCCACCGTTATTAACATTGTTGCACAAACTTTAGATATTTACTTCAGTAAGTAAACAACCATGCCAAATTAAATGACAATGATTTCTGGTATAAGTGTTTTAATTTCCACAATATTGAATATTCACTTTTATGTTGGCCAGCAAAGAAAAAATTAGGGTGATTGCCATGGCGGGAGAGGGAATCAAGATGGAATTCCAATATACTAGTAATAATTTACAAGGGAATTGAAGCAGTTTTTACTGAGGGAGTGAGAACAACAATTTTCAATTACCGAAAAAGTATCGTACTGGTTATCATCAAGAAACAGTAACGAAAATATGACCAGTACCCAGCATTTGAGATCTCACCAGGTGAAGGTTAAAGTCAGCAAAATTGGAAACATAAGCCTTTAGTCGCTTCATATCATGTGGTGATAAATATTCCCTGACTGACCCCATAAATTTATGAGAAGCAGTCTTTGAAGGATCTTGCTCTTCAAAATTGATTTTTGGATCCAGGATGCTGGAAAAATCATCAATTAATGAGAACTTTTAAAAATGGAGAGATAATTGAGGGGGATAGATACTGCATAGTTCAAGGAACCCCAAAACATTCATGCATGTCAACAACTGAGAATTGATGATGCCTAGTAAACTGTTAAGTTTTTTTTATACTAACCTCATAGCAAGCTTGAATTCCATGCCACGAAAATTGGAAGCTAGAAGTCTAAAAAATCTTTGCCTAAAATCTACCAATAGTGAACATTTTGAATAACCAACAATTAACAAAATGAATCATAAATATTGAACAGAGATCATAACAGCATAGGAAGATGAACCCACCTTGGTAAAATGGGCTGACAAAGCCCCACTGATTTGATCCATCAACTTTAATTTCATCATTGTTTAGGGGTTTCAGGACCATAATAGAATGCTCACCAGTCACAGTATTCTGTCAAGTTGAGGAAACAATATATGGTGATTGATTTTTAAAAAAGAAATTCAGTATCGTTGTCCACTGTTAAGAAAAAAAGCTTAACTGGAATCTGGCTAATGTAGAAAGGAGCAAATTTGAGCTTCCTCCAAAAGCGAAAAAGGTCCAAGGTTAGCCCAAAGGAGACGCCAATGTAATGGAGCTTCTCTGGGCGCCTTTCACGCAGATGTACTAGCAAATGAGGAAGTTCTTTTCTTGGTTTTATATTTTCTTCAAGTAGTGAAACCTAAATTCACAGTAGAGTCAGAAAAAAGGTAAAGCAGTTATTGGATAGAAAGACTCCTATGTAGCTCTAATGCCATTATGATATACATAACTTTCTGGGACAGAAGAATCTAAACTTATAAAAAAAATGAATTTTAGGGTAAACATACTTTTTCTGCAGCTTCAGTAACCCTAATTTGCGAAGTCTGCACTTCATCATCAACGTCAATCCCAGAGATAGGAGTAAGTCGACCTTCATAGTAGCTGTGGAAAAAATGTAAATAGCTAATTGATTATGTTTTGCTTAGATTTTGACATTCAAGACTAAATGATCTCCAAGTTACAGCATCTTTTAAAGCAAAGTATTAAAGAACTGGATTCATAGATGAGCCAACTGCTTCATTAGAGCACTAATTGGCTACACACAAATGCCAGAGGTATTTTCTACCACACCTTGAACCAAGGACCCCAAACCAAAGCAATATTAAATTTAAACGAAAGTTAAAATGAACACCACTCCAATCAAAGTAAGAAGAAGGCCATCCACTCACCGTATTAAAAGCTCAACTGCTTGCGAACCATATCCATGCTGAAATCAGGGAAAGATTAAGAAAAGAGAAGAGGTGTTGGAACTTTTGAAGAATATGGTAAACCAAAACCATAAGCCAGAAAATAGAAGTTACCTTCATGTCATCAGGGTGTGTAGCAATGCGAACAATGCGAGCGCCCGAAAGTGAAGGAAAAACTGTGTCTTGGTATTGCTCACAGAATTTCCATGGTATTTGATCTCCAGAAGGTATATGACCATTGCTCAAACTTTGTTTTACTGACTGACGAGATATTTGCCCTTCAAGGCTAACCTGTAAATGTGGGATGTCACAACAAAAAGAGCAACCATAATAAACAGAAATTGGGACAAGCATAACCATAAATAACAAGAAATTACAAACTTCAAGCAAACACCAAAGAAAGAAAAACAAAATACGGAAGTTGTAAGCCGGGTAAAGGAAATCATGGAACCACCATAAAATTTAAGTAATTCAGTTAGTTCTCAATTTCAAGTTTTGTTCTGCATGATAAAGTACAATGACATAAACGGAAACTTAGAACTCAACCATGTACAGCAGCTTCACATATCTATCCAAAAAATTAATAAGCACCATCAATCCACGATTTTTTTATAAAAAGGGAATTGCAAACTTCAAGCATTTTAAATCAGCAAAAGAAATTATCCTAGTCTGTAGATAGTTTCAGTATCAAAATATGTTTCTTACAGATTCCTTGATATACCATATGGTTGTTGCTTTGTAGAAGGCCACAACACAATCTGGACCATTTAATTCTAGATCTCTTGATGGTTTGACTCGTAGTTTTCTATGGTCATATTAGGTCTTGTTGGTTTCAAGAATGTTTTTAGTTTCCAATTCCTGTTTTCACTAAATAATTACAAAACATGTCACCTTGTTTTCAAACATGAAAACACTGTTTTCACCCTTTCCTATACGAACATTGAAAAATATGTAATAAAATTAAAAAAAGATGGAACTCTAGTATTATTAATGAAAATTACATAAAATGTTTTCTTAATCCTTGAACCAAAACATTTAAGTTCTGTTAGAGCAGTGTAGGCAAGCCACGTAAAAAAAGCCAACAAGACAGTGGATAAATGCAGCAAAAAATAGGATTATTTATGCCAAAGATGTGTACCTGGATCACACACAAAATATCAGGAAGTTGATTCTTTGATTCATCAACAGGTCCTGTCATACAAATACCATCATATGCCTCATTCAAGTCATGTCGTTTAAAATAGAGGAACTATGATTTTAAATTGCAGTCCGCAACCGCAATTGCGGTCGTAATATCAAGATATTTTGATACTCTGCAATCATATCACGACCGCAATTGTGGTCGCATCAACCACATTTTCCCGCAATTGCCTTTGATGTAAAGGTTTTCTGACTCGCTACAACACAATCACAACCACAATTTGAAATCATGAGGAACCAAAGCAGAACTAGAAAGAGAACCAAGTATACCAAGTAGCACAAATAAGTGGTGTGCTGGAGCATCTGCCATCAGTTGTATATCATTTGGAGAATTCTTGTAATCTGATGCAACATATAAGGCCATCATTCGCTGCAAGAATGTCAACATTTTAGCACCATATCTAAACGTGAAAATATTAATCACAACCCACCCAACATCATCTGATAAATCTGGTTTTACCTGCAAAAATAATTCACTATCTCTGTGATAGGAAAAGAGAGTATCCCTATTAACATAGTATAGATCACACTCACTACATGGAGGGAGGAACCTGATTTCAGGACAAAAGAAACGTACATGGAGATTTAAAAACGGTCATGTCTTCCAACTAAACATGAGATAAGCTAGAAATAACCTGCTGCTAAGATTAGGGATGGCATTTGAAACATCTAAGCAAAGTAATTTGTTAAGCCAGCTTTCAATGGGATCCCCAGAAGCATATCTGATGGATTCACTCAGTTCTATTTTCTTAAACAGATAACCTGAGAGATAAAAAAAAATTAGCAATAAGTCACACACACACACCCTTAAAAAAATTATTACAATCATCAATTAATGGATCATTTGAAACCAAAAATATCTTAATTTCATAATCCATTTAGAATGTATGTCCATTCTAAAGAGTAGATGGCATGCACATTGTTTATTTGAACTTTGGTTTGAGGTTAAAAAGCCAGAAGCAAAATACCTGAATCAGTGCCCTCTGTGCTCTTGGAAAATGTATTGCTTTGCGCTTCCAATTGATGCAAAAGTTTTAGTGTTAAAGAGTGTCCAGTACCTTCGTAACTTTTGAGTTAAAAGAAAACAATTCTTTCAGTAATCAATGAAGTCACATCACAAGTTAACTCTTTTAAATGGGGAGACATATCAAACTTGGTTAAAGAGAGAAGGAAATGGCTAATAATTCAAAAGGATTAATAGTTCCTCTTAAAGTAGTTTTCGACATGAAATAAGGAAGGTTTCACCAAAAGCAAAACACTAGTCATACATACCCATTAACAGTAGAAGAGAGGAAGACCAGATATGGTCCAAGTAAAGACTTCACCATCGACAGTGGAATAGCAGCAGCTTCATCAACAACCAACAGTTCAGCTAGTGAAAGCTTTTCATGCTCGTGTGGCAGTATATACTGAAGATGAAAAACAAGTCCAGAATTTCATCTACTTGTAATCTCAAAGCAATGGTATTTTTCCTTAACATCAAGACAATTTTTTAAGTTAAATATATTAATGCAAAAGCCCTACCTGAATTGTTTGTATGTGGTGCTCGTGTTTGTAAATATTGATCCTTACCGTATTCTTCCCACTTTTCACCACATTAATATGCTCCTATTCAATGGAAACCATAGTAATCTTAAGCAAACTTCATTCAACTTTCTATACACAAAAAGATCAAAAGATAAAGGAGGTTGGATTGATACAAAATTAGGAGGAAGAGAAAATGAAGGAAAGTGCTGAGAAAAGTTCAGAGAGAATTCATAGTCTCTCAGGGAAACTGAATCTGATATTTTCATTACTTGCTCTATTGGAGTATACCTTTACTCATACTTTCTTTCCTGTTTTCAGTTAGGATTCTGTGTAGTTAGTTACACTTTGTTAGATTTCAGCTATCACTGTACAGCTATAAATAGCTAATCACTTTCTTTTGTAATTATCTTTTCTGTAATTCTGTTTCAATCAATGAAAAACTTTGTTTTCTCTGTTCATCAATTCTAATATCCTCAGTTACGGAAAAAAGACATTTATAGTAAGGTGTATAATTCAATAACAAAATTCAGTTGTAAAACAAGCTGTGACAGTTACAGTTCCAATTACAATTCAGGTTTCACATAAACCAGCTTAAGATACACTGACACAGTAAGCTAGCATACTCCAACAAAAACCTACTCAAAATAATCAGAAATGTTTTTTTTTTCCTTTCAAAAGCCTAAACAAACAAATTAAAAATATTCAAAAGTGGTTTATATGAAACAAATGATCTCTAAATGTATCTTATTTAAGCAATAATTGTTATAGATGTCAATGAGGGAGAGAACCTGTACCTTGTAGTCAAGTGCCTCAAAACCTTTGAGTATAAATTCAAACAAGGTTTTCAAATTATCAGGGCTGGGTGCAGTTACAAAGATATTTGAATACCTACACAGATAGTTTCCCAATAAGATCCTAAAAAAATTGTCTTCTCTATCACAAATGAACATATCTAAGATATCTTTATGTCTGAAAAGCATAGTACCCGGCAGCGATAGCACCAGCAATAGATAAACCAAGGGCAGCTGATTTCCCACAGCCACGACCAGCCAACAAGGCAACGGTACCACGAAGTGTTTTGCTCAAAATTGCATCCAGAAATGTAACAACAGCATGACCCTATTGACACAAACCATATAAAACCACTCACATTCACCACTCAGAAAAACCAATTTGGTTAGCTGCAATGGACAATGAAGAGTTGCGAGCAAAATAGTCCTACCTGGTCCAATGTGCAACACTTCCTAATCAATCCAACAAGGTAATTTTCACTCAGTTGTTCTTTAAGCTTCTTCAGGCCCTGTTTTGCTTTTGAGAGTCCCTCAGCGTCCTGTACCACAAACTCAAAGGCAGTAATTACAGAGAACTCCACCAAAATAAAAATATACAAGCATCTTGCTTGGATGTCAAGAAACGAATGGAAAAAGAAATTCCTACTATATTACTTTTCTGCTTTTGACAATATAACTAAAAAAATTGCAAGCTATGCACTAGACAGTTGCAGGTTATAGAATAGAGTGAGATTGTGAAACTAGTAATTATTCAAATACTAAGACAACGGATACAATACTTTAAAAAAATCATATTATGTGTCGAATTACAACAAGACAAAATAGAAATAATACCTCTAAAAATTATTATGAAATGTTTTCCAATAATAAGATAGTATTGTATCTCTCTACTCTTTCAGGCATCTTAACAGTTATAGCCTTTGTGTTCATCAAATACTTTTGAATTGCCACCAAGATTTTGAAATATTCATCATATACTCAAAGCACAACAAATAAGTAGGGACACCATCCTTCTAGATTCTAGCGGGAGGGAAAAGACATATTTTTAGCATTATCTCAAAACATCAAAGTAGACACATTGTTAGTACTTAGTACATTTGTTTTAGGCAGTGTCTGGAAAGCAACAATCTTGTAGCTTTGGAAAAAGTGTCAGGTAAAAATCATCTGAAACCCCCATAGGAAAAAAAAGCAAGAAATAAATGAGGGTACCTCATTTACAAGAACTGGCGTAATAGATCTTATGTGAGATGAAATTGGTAATATGTTCATCTCATCATCCATGACCAAACATGCCTTGCACGAAGCAATTGATAATAGGAAGCGTTCATTAAAGCGCCCAGCTGCCTCAGAGTGTGATTCGGTTCGAAATCTTTTATGGACATCCTGCAATCAGTGAACCACGTGACAGTTGAAATGAATGAAAACAAAAAGAAGATCCTGAGGTCAAAATTGTAGTCATAGGTGCTCAAAGATCAACAGAAGCTGAGACTATAATTATAGTTAATAAGAAATGTTTTCATAATTAAATTTCTTTTGAGAAAGAGGTCTAAATTAACAGTGTACTGTTCATACCATGACCATGGTGTACAGACTGGTCAGGGAAGATAGAGAACCAAGCAGCAGAACAATCAACCCTCCTCCCTCCACTGTCTCTATGGTTCTTGCTAGGAGATTAGGTGTCAATGTCTCAAAATCCTAATAAAAGAAGAGAGAATAGCAAAACTGGTTTATCTTGGGAAAAAAGGAAAGAAAAAAACAAGTAGAAAAGGATAAAGATATATACCTGAAGTATACACATTCCAAAAGTATTACCAAGAATTTTTTCCGAATCCTTATATAAACAGTAAGTTATATCTTTAGTTTCCATAAACAAAGAAAATGCATCAACTTTTTCGTGATCCAAAAGACCCCTCAGCCTCAATTTTTGAATCTGCCTATGACGCTTTTCCTTTTTACTGCATTCAAAATCATCTTAATCAATCCCACGCATCCCTCAAACAAACCAGTACATCACAGTTTAATAATTAACAATAGATACCGAACCTGCTTAGTTGAAGCTTGTGGTTGTAACACCATAACATAGTTGGCTTGGATTTCATCTGTGCCTTGCTAAGCATGTAATGAAGATTTACAATCTGCACATAGTAGGACTCAAATGAAGTTTTCAAAATGTTTTATGTAATTGAATGATGAGATGGAACGTACAGAATTATCAAATTATAACATATGGCAAACGATGGAATTAATATAATCCATCACGTTCCATTCCATCTAATACTATTACACTATATATACTACAAAGAAAGAATATATTGAATGCAAAAATAAATGCCTAGTAGAACAATGCGATCGCGCTGAGTTAATTACCTGATCAAGAGACTTGTCGCCAATGATGACAAACATGGACCTATGCCTTGTTTTGACGCCATTCTCTATGAGAGTTCTGATTCGCTCGTCTATCCTCTTCCTCATTTAATTGAATCGATCTGCAACAAATAAAATTTAAGCTATCTCCGATATGGAACAACATCATCGTACTCGTACATAATAACAACAACAATTGAACTAGGAGACCGAGACGAGACCTGGACTAAATCGACGTACGTGGACGGCAGCAGATTGTAGGAAAGCTGCGGTTTCCACTTTCCAGTGGTGGACTGGAGTCTGTCTCGAGGG
This sequence comes from Glycine max, assembly GCF_000004515.6. Lineage (NCBI taxonomy): Eukaryota > Viridiplantae > Streptophyta > Magnoliopsida > Fabales > Fabaceae > Glycine > Glycine max. Next base: position 44,335,118 of record NC_038249.2, read on the forward strand.
TTTACGTGCAAACTAGACCTGGTAACGTGCCATGCACGGATCAAAAATATAAATATATATCTCTTTCTTTATAATTATAATTTTTATTTTTATTTTGTAACTTTTTAAATTATAGTGAATATTTGTCAAAAAATTTATTGTTATTTTAAATATTTCTATGTCGCTTCAATTATTTACTATAATATTATTTTGCTGTTATTAAAATATAATTAATTTTATTTTTAATAATATAAATTAATTAATGTTAATTTCTGAAATTTTAATTTTCACTCATTATACGATAAAATTGATACATTTTGATTTAAATAATATTTTTAAATATTTTCTCAACAATTTTAAAAAAACCTTGTACCTATAGAGGACATTTGATATATAGGAGATAAGTTTTTAGTTTCATGTGAATTCTTAATTTTTCATGTTTAATATCTATTTTAAAAAATAATATTTCCCAAAATAAATCTCTACGGGGATTAATGATTTTTTTAGTAATGTTTCCACAAATATTTTTTTAATTGAGAGGTGAAAATCTAACTTTTTTAAGTTGATTTTTTTTATAATAAAAATATTACATTATTCTTATTAAATTTTTAATATGGTAAATAATTAAAATAATTAGTAAAAATATTAAGTAATTCTTTAATTATAAAAACTTATATAAATATTTTTAATAATTTTTTCTACTATCAATTAATGTCTCATTAAGAACATATTCAAGGCTCATTGTTTAATGAGTTATTTATTTTTAGACATCATTGCTTAATTTTATTTATCATTAAAAATAATCTAGTATTGAGTTGTTTAAAATTAAAATTTTGTTACTTATGAGTAGAAAGAAAATAATTTAATAAAATCTAAAAGATTTGAGTATAATCGTCTGATACGTGCAACATTATACTACCGACTAAAAAGTTACATAAAATTCATCATAAAAAAATAATTCATTAAAATTTGTATATTTTTTAATAACATTAAACTTTTTATAAATTACTAACAATCTTAATTAAATATTAACGGATTTTATGGTACTCCTTAAAAAATCTTAATAATCTTAATTATATATCATAAAACTTATTTTTATTATTTAAAAATCTTAATCAAATACATTCTTCTAAAATTATATACACTCTCCTAAATTATGTAATAAATAATTTATATTCTGATATAATATTATTTTTAGTTATTAATAATTTTTTTTAAAAATATATTAAAATTTAAGATATAAATAAATATATTAAAAATGATACAATGAAATACATAAGATGTTAAAAAAATCCAATTTTTTTTTTTCTAAAAACAATCTTGTTGAAATGAATCTCTCGTTAAAGAATGACGGCTAAAGATGTTTTCGTTCAAATAGTTATTCTAATTTATATATAAATTTAGAGGGATTATCTATTATTTATTATCTTCTATTATCTAAAGAATATGATTCGGTGACAAATCCACACGGTGGTTAATTTAAATTAATCCTACGGTTTATAATATTTTAATAAATATAGTAACTTTAATATATTTTATGGCTATCAATTAATTAATTATAATCAACCAATTAGAGTATTTGATTGATTTTTTAACTGTTTATAAAAATTATTAACAAAATAATATTTCCTATAAATGTTTCACGTAATAAAATCTATATTTTTTTCTACTTATGATGTACATTTTTATCATTAATGTAGGTTAAAAAATACTACATATTATTTTTACAATAAAATGCATAAAAAAACAATACATGATAATAAAATTTATAAATAAGTTTAACTCATAATTATATTATACATTTTTTTCTATTTTCCAATAAATGTATTTTTTAACGAGTCAGAAATAAATTATTTTTATGAAAATAATAAATAGTGAAAAATTAATATATACTTTATTGCATGAAAAAATTATAAAAATATATTACTGTAAATAATTTTGATAAATAATTAATTTGAAAAGTCAAATCAATCAAATGATCTAATTTATTAATTAAAGATAACTAATTAGTTATCTATTATCTAATATTTATTAAAATATCTTTTATCTATTATCATTTATTTTTTATTTGTTATCTATCTATTATGGGATAAATAAAATGGGTTTTTGGTTTCTATATTTTTTTGTCAAACTTAATTCTGGTCCGTGTATTTTCTAATTAATAAATTTATTTCTCTAACTTAAAAAATACGTGAATTTTTCTGAATGTTAATAATTTTAAATATGAGAAAGAACTAAATTCATATCTTTTAAAAATTAAAAGATTAAATCCATCAAATTTAAAAGTAGAAAAACCAAAATCAAGTTTAATCGAAAGTAACTGAAAACACTTTTATCTCTTGTAAAAGATTAAAAAAAAATCCTCATACAAATGCATGAGTGTTGCACCTAATATTTTGTTAGTGTATTGAAACTTAGTAACACATGTCCTCTATTAATTAGCACACACGCATATAACACATTTCTTCAAATATGATATGCACTTTACACGGCTTAATCCGTGCATAAGTTTAAAGATAATTCTCCATTAAGAGGCTCAAGTGAAATCATGATTACTTTATTTATTTATTTTCTTTGAGAGGAGATGGTGGATGTGCAAGTGCAACCATGAGGAGGATTCTGAAACATTACATGCATATGTGTGCCTATCTTGGCAACGTACTCATTCGCAAAATTAGGCGTTAGCTGGTCAATCCGCTGGTTTATTCCCCCTTTCATAGGCTAGAAAACTAGAAATGTGTTAGAGCAGAGCAGTGGCAGTTCTATATTGGTCCCTATATTAAGAACTAGGTTCTTTAAAGAACTTTCACTGGAATACAAGATAAGATCTTCACGATGGAAGAACTCTTAAATTCTAACTTTTTTAATAAAAAAATCAATAATGCTTAAGAAAAAGTGAAGGGAATATTTGAAAAAAAAATGAAATAGAATCCATAAAGACTGTTTTTAGAACCCAGAGTAAAATTTATCATGAAAATAAAAAATAAGAGAAATCTTGATACATATGTAACATTACAAAACCCACGAAAAAATAGATTTTTTTACCCAAATAAACAAAAATAAAACTAATTTTTCCAACTAGCATATTCACCAAAGATTTACACAAATAACAACTGCTATTATTTATGGTGAGAATTGGGTTCTGACACACCTAAATTCTCACCTTATTTTCCCATTTTACTTTTTTCACACCCTTTTAAAATTCGGTTCTCTCAAATCTAAATTCTAAGAGTTTTTATTTTATTTTTCGTTTTTAATTACTTTTATTGTAAATTTTGTTATTTTAAAATAATGCAGATAGAAAAATAATAATTAGCAACATATTTCTATGTTGCTAATTATTATAATGATTAAATAATTATTACAATGATTAGACATTAACATATAATATAACTAAATTGTAAGAATAATTATCGATAACTTTTAATATTTTTTTATGAATGGTACATTGTAATTTACTTAAATAATAATTAATTTGATGAATATTTTTAAACTTGAATTTTTTATCTATTCGTGCATTAATATGTTTTTATATTAATTGTGTTTTTCAGAATTTGTTTACTAATAAAAGACAAATAACTTCATTAAATAACAAACACAAGCACATTGGCATTAAACAACATGCATAACATTACAACAACTATAAATTTAATTTATTATGAAAATTGAAAATTCAATAAATAAAATATCTCCACCTATTACATTTTATTAGGATAAATTTTATTTTTTCCAAATTTTAAACTACTTTTTAAACAATATTATTATACATATTCATAATTAAATAAAAATAATAATTTTTAAAATATTTTCTTTCAGAAAAAACCTTTAAAATTCGGGTTTGAAACACCCAAATTTTAAGAGGGTATGTATAAAGTAAAATGGCAAAATAAGGTGAGAGTTCGGGTGTTAGGATCAAATTCTCACCAGGACAGATGCAGGTCAAGGGGAATGTAATAATTGCCCTCACATGATTTTTTTTACTTGTTATATTTGATAATAAAAAAAATCTCATTAAAAAATAGATGTTGAAGCTAAAAATAATTTCTTTTAAATGAATGTAAGAAGAGAATATATTATTACTAATCTTACCGCTTTTATATTTTTTTGTTGTTATCTTTTTGCTCCTCGATCTAATGCTAAACACATGTAATAAATGAGTGATATTAACACACACTCCGACCTAATTATAATTTGTAAAAACTCAAACAATTTAATTTTTTATCATGAGATTATGAGATTATATATTTAATAAAATTTTATATTTTTTCTTTTGAAAAATAGTATACTTCATAATATTATTTTTTTGTCCCACTCAATAAATTTTGTGGAAGATTCGTTCTTGATTCTCACATGAATGGTAAAAATTGCTATAGTTGTGTAAATCTTTGACGAACAGTTGGGGAAGTTAATTTTTATTTTTGTCTAATTGAGTAAAAAAAAATCACCTTAAAATCATAAAATAGGATATGTTTTTAAAAAACAATATTAGCTTCACTGCTGCAAGAGAATCACTTTCGATCCAAACAAAATCAAAACCCTTTATCCCAGGGAATTTGCATATGCCCAAAGTTTGGCCATAAGAAGTAAGAACGGTGCAGTGCAATAGCCGATGTTTTAGGAAGACCCAGTCATCCAGTTTCCAGCACATGCACCTATTATTATAAAATAAAAATTTATGGCTCCCGTTTTATTTATTTATTTACTTTGTTCGGAAGTTAGAGAGATATAATTATAGAAGTTGTGAATTTAAAAATCACATATAATAATTTAGTAAGTAATTTTAAATATGTACGTAATTGTATTAAACCTACCACTGTATAAGAGAAATGTGGTGTTTTTTATTTTTTTGAAAACAACAAATATTTCTAATTTCTATGGATAAAAGAGACCGGACTTTAAAGTTTAAATAAATTAAAAAAAGGGACCGAAGAAATTTGGGTACATCCTCTGGGGACATCTCTACTCACCATTTGACATTGTCGGCTAAAGAATCTGCCGTCAGTTCAGCTTGATTTACCTTTTTTTTGTTTTGTTTTGGACGGTACACTAAGAATTTCTGTTTATTGTGCGTAAAATACGGCAGTAAGAGGTTATAACTAATAACTTATAAGCCTTCAGTTCAATTATTAAGGCTAGCAAATTGGTGCAAATTTTCTTTTTCATACACGAAAATTCTATAGAATTTGGTATAACTAGATGTAAACGAAAATTCTAGCATCTGAAGTTGCAACTAAGTTCCATTAATTAGTCAATAATTGCAGTCCAAATCCGATAGATGCGATGGACAGGCTGCACTAAACTACATAAACCACATGCAACCATGTTAATTAACTGCTGCCTAATACTTGTACATAAAAGCAATTATTCTCGAGCCTGCCCCTAAATCAGTGTCATTATCTTGATACCCAATTTACTCATTGTATAAAATTTTAGAATCATTAATGCCGACCGCTAAAGAAGAAACAAAAAGGAAAATAAAATAAAGAATGGCCAGAAATATGTTGGCAAGGTGAAGGGCACATTGAAATTAAAAATAAGTTGCACTCACATGGGTTTGATCTGATGGATCCCCTTTTTGATTTTTCATTCACTTCTAAATTATCCCCACGAGGGCATCCATTAGACCATGTAGATTTGGTATACAACATTCACCGATTTCAAATAATTGAGGGGTGTTCTTGTCTTTATATATGATCCACATATCTTGGACCCAACCCAACCCACCTTCTCAGAAGAGAAGATCCACACAAAACATTATCAAATTCAAAGCCATGTGTTTATCTGTCAACCAGGTTAAAATGGTCATTTATCTGTCATCATTTGTTTTCTCACATTTATTCAAGCTGTTCATGCATGAACTATGATATGGCGGTGAAACAAATTAAACTCACTCAGAGATCACTTAATTAAATCAACAAAATAAAATGTTGTCCCATGTATACAATTAACTCAGAAAGACGATAAACAACCCGTCTCCCATAAAATGTTTAATGTATCCATATACATAATTATACATAAATTAAATTTAGGTTAATTTTTAATTTCTACACCGGATACTATTTTTCATTTATAATCTCTACGTAGAAAAGTCATATTTTCATTTGAAGCTAATTTCCATACACTATTAACGTAAGGGTTTTCATATCATCAATCAATTAAAAATTACTTTATATATAACTTTTAAAATAATTATTACAAAAATCAATAATTTTATTATATATATATATATATATATATATATATATATATATATATAATTTATAGTGAAAAAAACCCTTACACTGTTTATACATTTAATTTATTTCCTTCGACCTCTACGTAAAGAAACATTTACAAATGAATTCTTATCGTTTGTCAAAGTGATAACAACATTAGATTTATTCTCGTACTTAGTACTATTTTTATTTTAGATCGAGTTTCCAGGAAAAGAAAACCAAACTACACTTAATGTCTATACAAAATGAACTCTACATTTTTACCTTTACATTTCACATCAAGACATTTTTGGTATATTAAAAAATCTAACACCATTATAATTTTAATAAATAATAAAATCTAATTCATAAACAATATTTTATAAAGAGACTAAAGTATAAACTTTTTTATATACAATTAAAAATAAAAATAGTATTTCATATAAGAATTCAATTTATTGTTTCACCATAAATTTAAATAAAATTGAATTATGATAATTTAGGTCTTGTTTCAATAATATTTTTATAAGTATTAATAGGAGATGAAAATAAATAAAGACAAACTAAATGAATTGAATTATTCTTATAAGTTAAAATCATTTTACATAATTCAGCTTTAGCATAAGCTACATAAAATAATTTCTTTGGTTATTCATCATAATTCATTTTTATCAAAAAATAAAAGAATTTCTATCAAAATATTTATTATAATTAAGCATGTAAATAAATTTTAATTCATGAGAAAAAATCAATTTGTATTATCTTTTTAATTCTTTTTCCTGTTAAATTCATGAAAATTTTATTAAGAAAGAATATTAGTATTATACTTTCAGAGTAGCAATCATTTCTCTTCACCGACAATATATGTTCTTGATTGAAAGAGCATGTGAGTTTTAATTAATGGTTTTGTCTCACCTTCTGCGTAAAACTGAATGAATAAATATTACTATGATACTTTCTGTTTTAACAATTCCTTGCAAGCGTAAAACCATGCCAATGTAATGACACGTGCCGGTATTTATACTAGTCTCGATAATATTCCTTTCTTTCGACTGTGGAAATGTTGCTGGCTCGGTTAATTTTTGCTTCGTCAAAGTTCAAATTATATATGAAATTATGAAATTTTTAGTTTTAATTTTGTATTAGCTTTTAAAGTTTAATATTGTATTTGAAATTTAAAATACAGATATCACCTTTTTTTTCTTCTTAATTTAAACTAACGATGAGGAGTAAGGTAGCAATGACAAGATAATAGAGCTTGCACGGAGAAAGTAGTAGTATCAGTGACAACAAGACTAATAATAATAATAATAAACTATGATAAATATTATAATAAAATGCGATAAAGATAGAAATAGCTTTGACGATAGTTATTGATTAATGATAATGATAAGTGTGGTCGTAATAGCAATAACAAAAGTTCATTGGTAGTGATTATAATGAGTATAATGATAGTTATTATGCATTTTAAAGAAAATTTAGGAGATTTAAATAATTTTATATAACTAAAAATACAAAAATTAAATTTACTTTTGTGTTTTAAAAAGTAGACTAATTTTTTTTCCAATTCACTTAAAAACTAATTCAATCATATTTTAGCTGGTTTTAGCTAGGCACATTTTGTTTAAAATTATATTTCAAAAATAAATATTTACCATTAGTTCAACAAATATATATAATGTTGCTACTATTATTGTGGTTGTAATTATCTTCGTTGTTATTATTTTATTATTATTATTAACATTATTGTTATATTTATTATTTTTTTATTTTGTCATTATCGGTTTTATTATTATTGTTTATAAAATATATGTTGTTTCACGGCATATTTTGGTTAATTTTTAGTTTTTTTATTAGTTAAAATATTTATTTAATTATTTAATAAATAAGATTTTTTTGGTAATTTTTGATAGTTTAAAGTAATTTTTTTACTATATTAATTTCTAGCTTCTGTTTATTTTTTTTATATAAATTATGATTTTATTATTTTTAATCATTTTATATTTTGTTAACAACTGAATACTTCAAATGTAAGCTCGTTTTCTCACCTTCATTTATTAGTTTTTAACTTTTAATTAATTTTCATCTTGCGGAACATAGGGATGATGATAGTAGTACATATCTTGTTTCTTTTTTGAAGAAGATTATCTTCTTCTATGCGTTAGTTTTTCACTTTTTCTTCATTATGGAAAGTCTGTTAAAAACAGCCGTCTAGAGAAATAGAAAGGCAAAATTTAGTGTCAATCTCGTTAATAATGAACAAACATTAAATGAGCATTACGATAAAATACAAAATGAGGTCATTTTTAAACTCTTGACACGTGTGAGGGCAATGTGGACATGTCTTCGAGACAAAGCTATCTGTTATCGGAAAAATGAAATCTTAAAAGTGCAATACGATAGTTCCAGTGGCATGAATGTAGTTTTGTGCCAAAATCAGTGGCCTTTTCATGTAATGATTCAAATAAAACCGAGTGCTCGCTGGCTCTGGGATCTCAACCCCAACCCCAACCAACCTCACTCTCTCTTTCTCTCTGTTTTCTGGTAATTCATCAATTGATTCAAAATGCAGAGGCTCAAACTGCAACTAGTGCTATTCCTCTCAATCTCAACTTGTCACACTGTTTTCTCCTTCACTGATGGTTAGTTCTAATTATCTCCACTTATATATTCAAACGTGCTTGTTTGCCTTTGAATCACTTTTCTTTATTCATTCTTACATCAGCGTTAATTACAAGTTAGAACCAACCATTCTTGATCATGTCAACTGCTAGTGTATTGTGTATTGTGATAGTTAAAATCCAACGATTCAATGCAAGTTTTATCATCATCGATCTCCAATGATCACTACTCCCATAATGCTTTAGTATTTACTTTTATCCTCATAGCTAGTTCAATTGCATGCCACATTTAACCGTTTTAACAAACTTGCTATTTACATGCACACGATCAGATTATTTCCAGCATTGCTCACAACCCACTGAATACTAGCTTGCTAATTCCTATATTATTATTAATATTATTATCATTATTGTACTACAAATGTTTTGCCTAAAAAAAATGCTAGCTTGCTTAGGATTTTGAAATGTCAGAAATTTTCCCTTGCTTAGACTGAATCCACAATATCTCTTTGGACAGATCTTAAGGCACTCTGTTATTACAATATTATTATTAACATGCCTATAAAAAAAAAATAAAAACATGCAGAATTGATAGTGTGTGTGGATAAACGTTTGAAAATTAATTTTGTCAAATTAATTATAATTAAAATTGATTTTTTGAGTGAAGTGGTATATATTTAGATCCTTTTATTTTGAAAGTAAGGCTGGAATGAAAATCTGTAAAATTTTCAACTTCACATAAAAATAATTTTTTTATCATTTCTTATTAAATCAAAATTTTGAAGTAAAATCAGTTTTTGCTAACAATAATTAAACATCTATATTCTTATAAAACTAAACTTGACTGTAGGTAAAATTAATTATCGTGATTTTCACCGTCTCTCAACTCTAAGGTTTATGCTCTTTTCAATTTTCAATTATGGTGACGGAGGGCTTATGGTCATTGTGCTGGAATGGAACTAAAACAAGTGCCTTTATCTAGTTAATTCCATCATAGTACTTCTCAACAATCGTAGATATGTTTCCCATTTACAATCAATCCCTTGATAGATCTAATTTAGTCCTCCGTAATAAATTGTGGCCCTTTTGTTTTCGAACAATTGACACTCGCGCTAACCAATTCATGAACGTAGTCTATATTGTGTCATCTGCGAAATAAGAATTCTCCTATTTAATACTGCCGTTTGAATATTTAGAAATTAGAAAAGAAAATATATAAATGTTTTGTTAATGTCACCCTTATCACCTGCCAAACCAACAATTCTATGGGTCTTGTTAATTGATAAGATTTTTTAATATATCCTATCAATTAAATATTTTAATTACTAGAAAAATGTATATTGAACAATTTTTATTTTTAATATGAGAGAAAATTTTCACAATGAATTTTTTTTCTTTGTATCTTTAATTTAACTTATGTCTTAAAATAGTGGTATATACACGTGTCAAATCTTTATTTTTATGTTTCTTTCTTTGCATAATTTTAGAATCGAAGTAATTGTAAAATAATTGAAAAAAATATATATGATTGATATCCATTGGTGAAGAAATATACCGACAACTGGTGGGGATCTACAACAAGAGCTTGTAAATCTTTTCACATGGCTTACACATATTTTCATGTGCTCACAGCCTGCACTAGCATGTTTCTTGTCACATGGAACATGACAAAAAGGTTTTCTCTTGCTTGATTTAATTTTCTAGTGACACAGCAAGTGTTTGTGAAATTTCAGGGTTGTTGCCAAATGGGAACTTCGAGCAGGGCCCAAAGCCATCACAATTGAAGGGGTCCGTAGTGACAGGCCACGATGCCATACCGAATTGGACAATTTCGGGGTTCGTTGAATACATAAAATCAGGACAAAAACAGGGTGACATGTTACTGGTTGTGCCCGAGGGTGACTATGCAGTTAGACTTGGCAACGAAGCTTCCATTAAGCAGAAGCTGAAGCTGATTAAGGGGTCCTTCTACTCCATCACGTTCAGTGCAGCTCGAACCTGTGCACAAGAGGAGAAGCTCAACGTGTCAGTGGTTCCAACCACCGAGAAGAGGGACTGGGGCATCATCCCCATTCAGACTATGTATGGTAGCAATGGCTGGGAGTCTTTCACTTGTGGCTTCCGAGCAGATTTCCCAGAAGCTGAAATTGTCATCCATAACCCTGGCAAAGAAGAGGATCCAGCTTGTGGTCCCCTCATTGATTCCGTTGCCCTCAAGGTCTTGTACCCACCCAAAAGAACAAGAGGTCAATACTCCTAACTTAACTTTGTGTATTATGTGTCTACATTTGCATTATACAACAAATTTTTAAAATTGGGTTTTTAATGTGGTGCAGCTAATTTGTTGAAAAATGGAAACTTGGAAGAAGGGCCATATATATTTCCCAACTCGTCTTGGGGGGCTTTGATCCCACCGCATATAGAGGATTCTCACGGTCCTTTACCAGGGTGGATTGTTGAGTCTCTTAAGGCCGTGAAGTACATTGATTCTGACCACTTTGCTGTGCCCGAGGGAAAAAGAGCTATTGAACTTGTTGCAGGGAAAGAGAGTGCACTTGCACAGGTAGTGATTACTACAATCGGCAAGACTTATGACCTCACTTTCGCCGTGGGTGATGCCAACAATGAATGCGAAGCTTCCATGATGGTAGAAGCATTTGCTGGCGCAAACACTGTCCAAGTTCCATATCAATCTAAGGGTAAAGGAGGTTTTGTCAGAGGCAAGCTTCGGTTCAAGGCCGTCTCAACACGTACTCGTCTTAGGTTCCTAAGCACATTTTACACCATGAAGAGTGATAACTCTGGTTCGCTTTGTGGACCCGTCATAGATGATGTAAAATTGCTTGGTGTTCGTTATCCCACACATGCTTGATGATGAGGTTTCAATCAAAACACGTACATGTGCTACATTCATGTAGTTGAGCATATATACCACAGGATTCTTGTAATAATAGGAGGGTTTACTATTGTTGAGCGACTTTACCAAGTCTCACATTTATTTATGTATCTATTTTTCCATCAAATCAAATGCAGTAATGACGGGGAGTTCCTTCAATGAATATGATGATATACCTATATCATGCTTGTGCACGTGATGTAGGAGACAACATGTGAATTTTATATTTACGTCTCTATCTTTCATCCGTCAAAATAAATGCAATCAAATACAACACAATACTCTATCCATATCAAAATAATTATTATTTTTTAGTTATTTTATACGCACAATAATAATAATAAATAAATGAAAGAGTAACAATTTCATAAAACTAATATTACATTCTCATTAATCTATTTTTATAATTTTATATATATCACTAATATATAAGAAATATAAATAAAAATAATTAATATTACATAAAAAATAATAATTATTCTGCAATAATTTTTTCCTCATACGATAACCATGACTGACACTTCTGTTAATTAATTTAATGGAGATTTAATAAGTTATTTATATTACAATCTTTTTTCCCACTAATATTAATCCCGTTTTTACTCATTTGATAGCAAAATATATTTTGTAGCTGCACATAAAAAGAGATTGTGTAAAATGGTTGTAAAGTGAAAAGTAGAATTCAAAACAATGACAAAATTTTGGTATAAGTAACAAATAGAACATATATTACACGAGTTATGAATAGTTTAATCGTCAACATCCATCATCATTGGTTATGATTAGTTGTTGACTTTATCTTCATCAAAACTCATTATCACAACTTTCTTGAGTAAGTTTTTGAGTCCTTGCAAGCTTCACAATTAGGAGATCACATTTTGTCTCTCCTCTAATGTTTACATCATGGACCTAAAAATTTATGAGTGATTTTTTTTCTATAGATTAAAAACTCAAAAAAGATTATATATATACTTGAGAAATTTTTAAAAGGAAAATAAAGATAATACTACCTTATTAAGAACAACCATCCTAACGTGCGATTGGTCTAGACTGGATAAAAATTTGCTCGTAACCATGAAATCAGAACAAAAGTTAAATGAAGGGTAGAGGAAAGTGACTTAATTTGACTGACTGACACGTGCGATGGGATGCCTCACGTGACAAATGTGTTGCGCCTGCGATCCATACATAGTCTGGGTTAGTAGAATAGAAGAAAAGGAGAATCTGAGATCGGAAGCATAACCATGTGGCGGAGACTCTTCTCTTCTTCAAACCTCAAAGCCCTACACACAACACTCTCTCCTTCTCGTCCCCGACTCGCCGCCCAGACTCTCCTCGCCCGCCACTTCACCGCCCAATCAGGTTTTCCTTCTCTCCATTTCCCCTATATATTGAATTGCTCGTTTCTTAATTCAATTTCGTTCTTGTTATCTCAATCAGGTGCTTCTTCCCTCAAAAAGAGGGTTGAAGATGTCGTGCCAATTGCTACCGGCCACGAGCGTGAGGAGATTCAGGCCGATCTCGAGGTTTCTTTTTTTCTGCCTTTTCAATTATATAATATTATCTACCCAATCCATTTTCATAACATATAACAAAAGGTAGATTGATTTTGCATATATATCCTGATTTTTCTATGTTAGTCTCTTGATAATTTTTGCAGCTCCTTTTTAGGCTTTTCTAATTTTTTGTTTTATTTTGTTCAGGGAAGGGATATTCTTGAAATAAACCATCCCGTAGGTCCTTTTGGCACAAAGGTTAGTGTTATCACTTTTTATATATACATAAATGTCCGTGTAATGTTTGCATTGAGTTGTTAAAAATTACTCATGGCTGCGTACATTCTAATTATTTAAGACCACAATTATATTTTAAAACAAAATATAATTTGAAGAAACAGGCACCAAAATGTATACAATTGGCATAATCTCTACACGAAGTTATTCACATATTTTTATTTATTACATATTTAAATTGTAAAAATATGCAGAAGGATAAAGTGACAAAAATGTCAGTCGGGTTGGAACCATTACTAATTACTACCCATGCCTACCGAGTTTAATGTAAAAGCAATCCTCTGGAGCTATTGCTCGGACAGGATTTGTGAAGGAGAAATATATATATATATATATATATATATATATATATATATATATATATATATATATATATATATATATATATATATATATATATATATATTGATGTCTTGCTAACATATGATATTCTTTAGAAGCAATTAACAATCAATATAAAGATTCCCTAAAAAGAAACTTATAAAGCATGATGGTGTTTGTATTATTATGGTTTTCGGTGGGTGATAGTGGTAAATTGTTAGTGTATTTGACAAACTGTTATCCTTAATTACTCCTCTGCACTTGGTCGTAAAAGATACAAATAAAGATTAAAGACATTTATAGCTTGTTGAGCTTTTGCCCAACCCCAATTTGGGGGTTTCCCGACATTAAACATAACACTCACTTAAACTATAAGTAGAATTGTGTTGCTATGCAACTTGGATTTGAAGTGGGGAAATCCACTTCATTCTCTCATATCAAGGGATCTGATGCCCTAGGCCTTTCTTTTTTTATTTCCTTCTTCCTTTTTCCCCTTTTTTTTAAGTGGAAATATTACTTTTTTTTTAAAATCATTTCTTTAGATTCACAATGCCGTAATATATAAGTATATAACCCTTTTGAAGTATGTTTAATATATGTTTGCTTTGTTGTCTGTTTTGGTTGATAGGAAGCACCTGCTGTTGTTAAATCTTACTTTGACAGAAGGATAGTTGGATGCCCAGGAGATGAAGGTGGTAAGTGTTCCTTGTCTTTCTTTATTTATGAATCTGTGTGCAATCCTTTTCTTAATCTGATGAAAAATACCAGAAGTTGATTATATTGTGTGGTGAAAACCCCCTTTTTCTGCAGAAGGTGAGCATGATGTTGTCTGGTTTTGGCTGGAGAAAGGCAAGCCTATAGAATGCCCAGTGTGCTCACAGTATTTTAAGGTAAGTTGAGAATCACATTTAGAATTTTATTGAATACCATTGGCACTTACCATGATAGATTTGGAGTTAAATGTCAACATGCGTGATTATGTAGATTGAAAATTATTGACTTGTTTGCTTGCACTTGCACTTGCACTTTATTTATTGGGTATCTACTATCAAGGGCTCCTGCTTGTTATGGAGTGCACTGGTTGATGCTGCTCCTATCTAATCTCTGTCATGACAGGCTTTGGGTCCCTTTCCAATGTTTATCCAATATTATGAATTCTGTGAACACCCTGAAGTATATCACCACAAGACAGCAACATGCTATAACTGCAAAGGGCAGTGCATCTTTACAGCTTTTGTGTATATGAACGACAACTTGAAAATTCGATGAGGACAGTGGGAATAAACTTAATTTGAACTCGTGTCACCAACTTAGAATTTTAGTTGAATAAAATTAAACAGCTGCTTTGAAAGGGTGTTTTACTGCTCATTGGAACTAATTATTTGGTTTTCTTTACAGTTGGAAGTGGTCGGCCCTGGTGGCGATCCTTATGGACATGGCGATCACGATCACCACTGATTGCATCCCGCAATTTCCTTCAGAAATAAAATTTGCAAAGAGAGACGTTTCCACCTTCCAAAATTACGAGGCTTTTTTTTTTTTTTTTTATAGAAAATTTCTGTGTTTATTTTTTCGATTCAGCTATCAAATCCTTTTAGGATTTTTGTTTTTTGACTCTGCCAAATAATTGATAGCAACACTATTCTTTTAACGATTCTTGGTTATGTAGAGCCTACAACTTTTTGAATCAACTAAATCACGAAAGGGATTATAAACTTGATCGTATTGAATAATTTTTGCATTGCAGATGGAGACAGCTCATTTTTTTTCTCCGTTGTGTTTTTAGGTTAAATTATACATAACATAACCCTTTCTCCTTGCATGTTTTTTTAATTGAAATTGTAACTTTTTTTTTTTACAGTGAAAATGTAACTTTAGTTATCTTTTCATAGGAATAATGAGTTCTTAACTTTCGATTATTTTTTTGTTAATCACGAAAACCCTTTCTGGAGAAAAACATAACAGAGTGAATTCAAATAGTTTTTAAAGTTTTGGAAACCATCAATATCCAATCTGAATGATACAGATAGAAAGAATGGGTCATGGGGTAGGAGTAGGGGGGAGTGGAAGGTAGGAAAATAAAAGAAAATAAGACTTTCGGAGAGAAGAATAGAGATTAGAAAATGAGGAGTGCAGATGGTGGAGGCAAACATAGTTTGAGACTAAATTCATAATTGATGTTGAATTTGTTTTATGAATTAAATGAGTTGAACTTTAATTAAAGATAGAGTTTACTAAATAAACAAGTTAAACTTAAAGTCATGAATAATTTATTAAGAAGGTCTAGCTCAGTTGGTTTGTGAATAAGTTTTGCTTTTTCCATTCCCAGATGGGAGAATGGTAAGGGTTAGAATTGAGAAGGAAGAAAGAAGGAGTATGTTGAGAATATATAAGTAAAAAAAGTCATGGGAGTGTGAAGAGCAAAAAAGGATACATAAATCCCTTTCCAAATTCAGAGATAATGAGCCTAGTCCATAGGCCCAACATTCAAAAGTTAATCTCAAATCTTAAACTGGACAGTCTGATACACAAATGTTGACTTGGGTCTCGACGTGATGAGGTGGAAACTGGCAAGCAAATTACATTTCCAATTGAAGGGAGGGGGAGGAAGACAATAAAAAAACTAGATTCTGAACAATGGCAAAAAATTTCTCGTCCAAGAAAAAAAGAAAAGAAAACAAAGGTCATTTTAAGAAAATGAAAAAAAAAACAAATTGGTGGATGGGGACTGGACAGGAATTTATTTCATACGGAAGTATAAATGAGAAAGTTCATATAACACGTTTTAAAAAAATCATATCTTTAATAGAAAAAAGAAAAGAGATATTGGAGTAAAAACCACGAACGTCAACTTTTGCGAAAGGGAAAAAGCGCTGATAAAATACTGAAATGACAGTGAAATATTCTTGGGAAGGTGTAGCCCAAACCCAAATGGTTTGCTTTTTGTCCTTTTCTGAGCCCTTGAAATGGCACGTACGCATAAAATCTAAATCAAGAAAATAGAATCAGAACAGAATAGAATAGATTCAAAGGAAAGAGTTGTCATTTTCTTTTCAAATTAAAATTATAAAGTCAAACAAATGAAACAGAAACGAGGGAAATATTCCTTATGGACTATTTTCTTCTTGGAGATGTTTTAGTTTACCTAGTATACTTTTTTCACAAAATGTTGAACCACGACTGTTTTACTTTACCTACTGTCCTTAATGTTCTTTATATTTATGGAGATATTCAATTTCAAAGCCGTTGATGGTTCTTTAACAAAGAGCATGTTTCTGTGGGCATTGTGAAATTCATTTACATATTAATTAATTCATTCCTGTTGCTATTACTTACACACAAACAGAGAATCAGGGGATTTCGATGCCTAGTGAGAATTAAGAAAAGCTGGGTGTTTAAATGGAGCGAAAATATGTGTTGTTTAAGTGAATAAAATAAGAAAGAAGTCCAAAAATCTCTCTACATTTGGTTGGATGACTTGAAAAGAAAGTGAAAATAAATAAATAAATTATATGAATGGTTTATATTATTTATGATTATATTTGATAAAATTATTTTAAAAGTTAATTGAAAATTGAAAAGTTAAAAGCTAATGACTGAAAAATTAGTATATTAAATTTAAAATGTTTGGTAAAACTAATTATTGAAATAATTGAAAAGTATAAAATGACTCAAAAATAATAAAATTATTATTTATTTGAAAAAGATAAACATAAAATTTGATAAATATATAAATAATAAAAGATAAAAAAATATAAAAACTAAAAGCTAGTGCTTTTGTTTAAAAAAAATGATAGTTTAAGTAACATTTCAAAAAGCGCTAAAAACTATTAAAAAGTTATAAAATTAATTTACTTACCGAATAAATAAATAAGTATTTTAGTTAGTAAAAAAAATTAAAAATTAGTTAAAATGTCCTGTGAAACATAATATATATATATATATATAAAAAAAAAATTAATCTTTGTATTTAATTGTATTTTTTTAAAATAAATCATTTTTATTTTTAAAAGTGTTATTAAAAATTATTCACTTTATTAAGTAATTTGAAAAATAAAAAAGAGATCTAAGTTTTACTACAATGACATAAAATTAATGCTTATTTAGGTTAAAAAATGTCCTATATAAGGAAAAAATTAAAAATAAAAACATAAAAATAATGTTCCATTGCTACCACTCATAGAAGTTATTGTTTGCCACTTTCATTTCCTGCTAACCAAACCACTGAAAGTTCTTATTTTCATCTTCCTTCCCGTTCATTCCTTTCCAAATTAACCAACAAACAGTGTCGGAGACAAAATCATTTTTTTTTTCTGCCATACTAATTACTAAGAACTTCGTGCTTGTTTGAAGACTTAGATAGTCTTGTGTGGTTTACGAACCAGATTTGATTGGGGGGAGAGAATGAAATGATAGGTAACAAAATAAAAGTAAACATAATATTATGGACACACTTATTTCCGAACATAAAAATTTTAGTCATTAAACATGGATCAGAATTCACTTTTTATGATAAATTTAAACAACTTTTCTAATTGTTTCCAAAAAAAAAATCAGAAATATTCGATTTCTTTTACCTCTAATTCTGTCATTCTCTTTGAAGTTATTAACACAATCATTTTTTTATTGTATTAAAAATTAGTTTTTAGATAATTATGAAAAGATGAAGAGCATACATTAACAGTAAATATTGAAGATAAAATTATCAATAATAAAGATCAAAGGCTAAAACAATCAATGATGAAAATTGAATATCAAAATCATCAACAGTGAATATCTAAAAAAAATTTAGGGCAACTACATATAATGAAGATTTACATACTTTGTTTAAATTTATATTTTGTGATAAGGGTTAAAACTTGTAAACATCTACATATCTAAAATTCATGCAACACTCACATATTGATGGGTTAATGTAATGTTTTCAACTATTTTTTCTTTTCTTCAATCAAATATCTTTTGACTACTCTTCCTTTCAATAACATCTCCTTTTTATAACATCTTTCTCTTTAGATATCTTTTTTTTTCTATAGCATCTTTTATTAATTACGTATTATTAGTTTATTTAATTATATTTGTAATTATATATTTTAAATTGAACTAAACATAAAAATTTAAAATATTAACTCATAATAAAGGATTTATCGAAAAGATAAAAAGAGTCTCCAAAGAAAATAAAAATTCTCTTCTTCCTCAATTTTGTGTGAAATAGTGTTTGTTCACATTACTACCGGATAGTATGTTAGCTTGTGAAACCTTCAAATGATTCAAAATCTTCATGATTTGATTGAAGATCGAAGAATAAAGAATTTAGAAAAAATCCCTCCTCGCCCACCCCTAAATCTAAATAATTGGCACATGCCATGTTTAGCAAAAACTAGCTAAAAGTTAAAAAGCTATTTTTAGTTGAAAATTGTTGATTTAAAGATGCACAATACAGACTTAGTTTATTAAATTTAAAGTATTTAGGAAAATTAACTAATGTAAAATAATATATATTTTTTTTTCTAGAAAAATATTTATAGATAATAATAATTTTAATTTTTAAATTAATTTTGAATTTTTTAAAGATAAAATATTTTATTGAAACTAAAAATAAATGCTACAAATAGTTTACAATTAAAATAAACATTATAATATTAAAAGATAAAGTAAATGAGAATTTTTATTAAAATATTAAAGATAAAAGTTAAAAATAACTATATGTTAAAGTGCTGCTTCAAATATTCTCTGAAAAATATTAATACTATATGATAATGAGACATGTCTATTTACTATAAACATCTCTACTTTAGTAAAAGCAAGTTTATAAGTTAAATAAATTGTAAAGTAGCTAAATTGATATGATTTATCAAATATATTTATAATAAGTTTTATTATTGTATCATCATAAACTTGAGGGAAATAGTGTAACTACCAATAAACTTTAATTAAATTAGTAAATATTCACACGTAAGATAATCCAAAAGCATAACATTTAATGATTGTCCGAGGACCAAACATGAAGTGCAATGTATCAAAATGGCTAATAATTTGTGTTTGACTTTTAATGATGAGCTCAAACTTCTTTTTAACTTTTTAAACAAGTTTTGTCTTATAATTATATTGGTCCACCATAACATCAAATGAAATTTTGAAATTTGCAAAGCAAATCAAAATCTACTTTTTGTAGCCGTGGTAATAATAGCACAATTATACTTTTATTGAAAATATTTTATTCGAAAAGAAAGTAATTAAATAATTTGTCGTACTCCATCTTATTTAAGATTTAATACACAATAGTTCAAAAGTTTCTCTCATATACTAAAAATCAAAACAAAAATCTTGTAAAAAAAAATATCAAATGAAACATGGACAAAATGAATTTAACATATATATATATATATATATATATATATATATATATAATTATTCTTATCAAAATCTGGAATTTTGGTACCTCATAATTTAGTGGGGTCCCGAGCTTCACCGTACAACTTTGTTGTCATATGTTATATAAGTGGTATATGACTGTTACCGAGGATGTTGAATCTTGTTTGTAGAAGTTGTTGTTAGTTTTGTAGATTATAGATAATAGTCAAGGAACTTAAAAATAATGTTTAAAGACAAACATTTGAATTAAAGATAAAGTTAAAAGATACTTGTACCTTATCGATAATGTGATTGATAAAATATTTTAATATATTTAAATAATAGTTAGATTAGAGATAACCTTTTTGATAAAGAGTTAGATGGTCAAAGATCAGATGTCCACGACGCTCGTGTAATAAGATTACAAGACTGACTTGAAGAGTAGACATATGTTAGTGTTAGATAACATTTATGGATTTTGAACATTACAATAATATACATAATTAATTTTATAAATATTAATGATTTTTTTTTTTAACTTTTCCGTCGAAGACCGTACGTCACTTGTTTATATTTATATCTACAAATATAATAGAGATTAAATTAAATTAACAATCTCACCATGACTAATTAACAAAAATATCAATATAATAATAATAATAATAATACATAAAAACTTCATTTTATATATCTAATTATATGATTTTTTTTCACACGTACACTTTTATAATTTTTTGATCTCACGTCTAATTTTATTAGAATCAGCCTTACAATAAAAAGTTTGGGTAATAAGTATGAGATTGTAATGTAGCAGAGCAGGTGCACCTGCATTCGAAATCTGTCACACCGAATCAAAAGATTCAATATTTGATTGCACAATTAGATATTTTAAAGTAATCTCAATTTTAAAGGCAACAAATTAAGGCGTGCTACTGGATGTGCTTTCTATAAGTTTTTAAACAATTTTTTGTTACATGTTTGAGATTGCACACGAAGATATGCTAAAGTATTCTCAATTTTTAAAGGCTGCAAAGACGTGCAGCTGGTTGTGCTTTCCATAATTTTTTTTTGGACGTTGGAGTTATTAAATCAATCATCTATAAAGGTAAGTTATTTTCTAAAATATAATTGTATATTATAAAAAAATTTAAAAATGCAAAGAAAAAACAAATTTCTATATAAAAATGAGCATAGGAAAATTTAGCATTATTTTCCCTCAAATTAAATATTTTTTTGAATTATAATACCCATACATTTGCTCCATCAACTAAATTATATATCTTTTGATCCACTCCCAATTAAGTTAAATATGCTTTCAATATATAAAATCGTTACTTGTTCTAACAAAGATGAAATTGTTTAGTTTATCCTCATCCAAACTTTTGAATGACAAAAAGTGAAGCTAGACACAAGCCTGTTATGAGTCACAAATGTCTAGTCAATAGACAATAGATGAGCCCCAGCCTCTTGGTCTAGATTATGATGGTAAAGCTAATTAGTAATACAAACGTAATGTTTAAGTCAAAAATAAAATAAAATTCCCCAATAAAGGGATATTGGAAGTTTTCAATTTGAGGAGGGATTAGCTGGCAAAGTTTTTTAGTTTTTAGGTGAATGCAAGAATTTGGGATTGAATCTAACTTAAATCCACTTTTACTCCCTTGAAAAAGAATTGGTGTGTATCACCAATCCACCATATATATTCTTAACCAGTCTAAATGGGTTATAAGTTTATATATTTTGTGGTTTGTGTTAAACTTAAATGCTATTTGCTGAAGCAAATTAAGGAATATTTTTCTCCGTGTGCATGCCAGCTTGTGGCAAACGAGATCTAGAAAATATTTGAAAATGGTCATACGCGAGTTGCACTATCACTATATTTCTGATTTTGAAGTTTACACACTTTTTTCAATTGAGTACTCAAATATGTTCCCTTTACTGTAAAGCTTTGCCTATTTGAGCCGCCTAATCTTCAAGATCACACCCACCATAATATACAGTACTTTAATCTCCAATAACAAGCTAGTGCCAACAGCATATCTTGTCTCATCATATCATAAAACAAACGCTCCTACTTGTACTTTTCTAAAAAAATAAGGGGGTTTTGGAATTATTTCTCCTTTTGTATTTTTTTCGAGTATTTTTAATTTATTGGATCAAAAATTAATTTTTTTTGTGATTTATGACTATTATTATTGACTTAAAAAAATTTTACATAATAAGAATAAGAATCAAACATAAATTATCTCATTAAATAAATTATTGTTATTTATGTAAATACAACCAGACTTTATCCCTCTATGCTTGCATTTTTCTCTTCGTGTATTTGAGTGTAGGGCTGGCATGGAGTTGACGAAATAGAAAGTTGATCTTAAATTCTCCTTAGATGAGGGAAAATCCACTAATTTTTTGACCTTGGAAGGATATTAGATGCTCAAGCATTAACAGGTCAACCAATTAGCATTTGCCACGTCACAGCTTATTTGAAGTTTAAGTCAACTAGTTTAATATTGATGTTGCTTTTGTTGTGCTACCGTTGTCTTATATGCAACCAAATCCTAATATTTAACGTCTTTTTATGCAATGTTTATTATATCTCCTAAGATATTCTTTCCTCAACTCCCAATAATATTTTCGCTTCTATACTTGCTAAATTATTATTTTTTATATATTTTAATTTTAATTCTGGGTTTCAATTTCATTTTAAATGAAAAAAATATCACATCACATTCTTAAAATTACAAATTAAGTGATAAAAGTTAATGTATATTTTATTAATTGGTCTCTAACTTTTTTTTCCACATATATTCTTTTTGGAAGACAATCATATTTTGGACAAGAAGAAACACTAAATGTGTACATCTCTCTATAGAGATTCAAATTTTAGTTGATCATGTTAGGAGAAACAAACTCTTTACATAAAATATATAATTTCAAAAAAAGGTAGGAATGTATTTTTTACTCATAAGGAAGGAAGTGGACCCCTTTAATTATTCCATTTAGATTTTCTAATCAAGAGGTGCAAAAGCAAAATAGTTTTTGCTGAATTCCGAAAGCAATATCATTATTCGAAAGGCTTTATCTTACTTAAGCAGACAATTTTAAAACCACAGTAGTTAAAAGAAACAAAAAAAAAAGTGTTAAACACTGTCATTCGATTCTATTAGGACAAATATAGTTAGTGTCTAAATGAGAATTATAGGCATTCACCTTTTTTCAAGTGGGGACTTTCCATGTTACAAAGGATAACTCACCTAACAATTCTAACTTGAGAAGAAAGCAGTGTTTGGAAGGTTGGTTACACTAACAATATGAAGAAAGGAATCACATTCACATATCATGAGAGTTTGACATTAGTGAAAAGAAATTGGTTCGTGAGTCATGAGTTCTTTTGGAGCTTGATTACATTCATTTGAAATTTTCATGTTAGTTCAGAGTCTCCATCAATGCAAGCAAAGAACATGAGAAAGGATGGTGCTAAGTGGATAGAAGGAAGGACAGGTAGCATTTTAAGATTTTCCAAGTAAGGTTGCATGAAAGCTGCATTTTATAGGGGAGCAGACATAGTGGTGCACAATGAATGTACTCATTGACCTATGCATAGTGGCTCTACCTCTGTATACCTCAATTTTATCTTGTTGAGCCTGGGATATATGCCAGGTCCACCTTTCGCTTTGCAATAAATTACTGTGAGAATCAAAGCTGCAAAAATATCTGCACAACAACTTGGAGATGGAGAAACAGGAAAGCCATATAATTATATACCAATAAAAGAAGTTGGTCAGTGGGATATATTTAAGTTGGAGTCCACTAAGGCCCTTTCAAACAGAAAATAAAAAAACAAAAGATATAAAAAAATGAAAAACCTGCTAATTGTTTATCACATTGAAATTTGATAAACAATGGGCTTACGTGTGTTATGTTTCTTAAGATTCCTTTTGGAGAAGATCATGGCTTAAAATTTTCTATATATTTTTTTTCCTTCTAAAGAAGTTACCTGTCTGCTAAATAAATGAACATGTTAGAACGTTGTTTTTTCACCTAAATGTGTTAAAGAGAAGCTCCGCTACTTACTAGTATTATTTGTCATTATGCTTAAGACAAAGTCTAATCTATAGCCTTTGGACTTATGCTGTTTCTCATGTCATGTGTATAAACAAATAAAATTTTTCTTCAGGTGGGGTTTGAGCAACTAAAGTTTAGTGGCAAGCAAGCAAGACAACAAAAAAAGAAAGGTTAGAATGAAAAGCTTACATGCTTTTTTCTTGTCAATTCTAATTTGAAATCCAGGTTATGTTACTTATAGCTTAAGGAGAGGAAAATACCAAGAAGCTCCGGTTCCTTTTTCAAGTTCAATTCTTGGT
This sequence comes from Glycine max, assembly GCF_000004515.6. Lineage (NCBI taxonomy): Eukaryota > Viridiplantae > Streptophyta > Magnoliopsida > Fabales > Fabaceae > Glycine > Glycine max. The sequence goes on from NC_038249.2 coordinate 44,359,637, forward strand.
GATTTCCAATTTTTTTCTTGAGTAGGCAAAAATTGGAGAAAAAAAAAACTATAGTTTGTTTGAGGTTAATGGGTATCCATCAATCATGCAGAAATTCATAAACAAATGATTGTGAAAAAGATATTTTGTTTTACAAACTTGGGTTATTCTTTCTTGTTTTCAGTAATATTCTTCTGTGGTTGCTTTATTTCCTGGCCACTTCCCACAAGCATAGATTCTCTCTATGTGAGAGTCCTCTCTCCTAGCTGTGCAGCTTAGGAATGGATGATTAATTGTGCTCTGCTCTGCTTTGCTTTGATTCTCTCTGCTCATAAAGGTTTCCTGCTTTTGTCTTTGTCTTTACCTCTCTCCTTTTCATGGATACCCTTCTAAGCGGTTGCAGCTGCACTCTATAGTCACTAACTAAACATAACATGGCAATGCATATTCACACGTTTTATTCCAAGTCCACCATACCCTTCTTCTTCTGGGTATAAAGGGGCATCACTATCCTGCATTTTCTTCATTGCAGAACCTCTTCATACTCATTGCAGTTGCAGTACGTGCGGGGTGGGAGTGCTTTCAACACTTTCTCTTCAACCAGCAAAATGAGTCATGCACATTCTCATATGGGCTCAGGTTTGTTTTTTAGCTACTCTTTCTTCATAGTCCTTTATCCTTCCTTGCTGCACCTTGCATGAATCTTTTTTTGGTGTTATAAGGGAACACCTTGCATGAATTTTTAGTCTTTAGATTGCTATCAGTCAATTATATAACATTTTTCTTTCTATTAATTTGTTAAGTAAGCCATATTTATAATCTTTTTCTCTAGCTTCCAGCATATATTATTTAATTTCAGGGCTGATATTCTCAGTTCATTTAAAGGATTTTCATGATTTTGTACTCATGTTTTGAAATCTGTCAGTAACTATCTTCAAACTTGGTATGTCACAGATTAGTAAGCTTTCTCACTTACAATTGCAGGTAGTAGAACCACTCGAAGAGCTTTCGAGTTTGGGAAAACACATGTAGTGAGGCCAAAAGGAAAACATCAAGCCACTATAGTTTGGCTGCATGGTCTTGGTGATAATGGTTTGAGGTATGGATGTCATCATCTCTTCAATAATGGCATAGGTCATTCTAACATTGCCACAACTATCACTTATTCATTCTTGTACTGGTTGTTCTATATTCTCTTTTCCTTTGTGGAACCTTTCACTTCTCTTTTCCATTCTACCTCACTTAATCTTTTAATGTTTTTCTAATATTTACCTTTTTCTTTCCTCAATCTTTCTTTTTGCTTTTCTTTTTCATTCGGCTCTTTCTTACTTTTGGATAGACACAGTATATAGTTGAGGCATATGTAAACATGGGAATGGATCCTCTTGTGTGAAATTTTCACATGATCTAGTAACATGAAAATTTTGTCTCTCTTTATAAACATGCGAGTCATAAATCCTAAACGATATTGGTGAATATTATGAAGCCAGAGATGGACACAAATTTTCCCATGACATGACCATATCAAATGAAAATTCAACATGAGAAGATTCATTCCCGTGTAGACTTTTTTGTTGAATCTCCACCCTCATCCTCCACCTGCCCAAAAGTACTCTTCCACAATTTTTAGCAAACTCAATGTTTGGTTAGGGAACTCAAGGAGTTTACAAGCTGGATCTAGTTTTCACTTCTTTCAAATCCAAAAGTTTGTCCTATTCTTGTTCTGTGTCTAACCTCATTCTCTTGCTTCAAGTACACAATCCGTATATGAAGGATGAAACTTTTATGAGAAAGAATATCAAGTATTCGGTGGGATCCAAAATTGGTTTGTCCTGACTCCTTATGTTGAATGTTCAGTATTGAACTTCTTTCTGTTTAGAATCTGCATGGAATAAATTCTGTTGAAGAAAGTTGTGATTTTAATTCTTGGAATCCTGTTTGGGAAGAGCATATACTAAATTCTCAACTAGGGGACCACAAACTCACTTGTCTCTCTAACAAATGAACGGCTAGACATGACTTTTGACAGAATAATATATTATATGAATAAAAGATGGTAACTTCTGGTGATGTTCTTTACAGTGTTTAGTGTGGTCACAGAAAATGCCATCAAGTTTGAGCATTTCAATGCATGGTTTAGTACTTTATTCAAGACAATTTTTATCTAGGAAACTAGTGGTTCCCAATTGATGTCAGATTTACTGGCTCTAGACTAGATTATCTGATTTTGTGCTTTGTTTTGTTGCAGCTCATCTCAGCTCCTGGAATCCTTGCCACTTCCAAATGTGAGAATTTTATATCTTCAATCAGATTGAGATTGACTTAATTGCTTATCTAGGCTACTATTCTCACTCCATAACTATGATAGCTTCGGGTTCCATAACATGATGTGTTTCTCAAAAAATGATATGATATGATGCAGATAAAATGGATTTGCCCTACTGCTCCTACCCGTCCTGTGGCGATACTTGGTGGTTTTCCCTGCACTGCATGTACGTCAAAACATTCTTTGCACCTACTCTTTTTAAATTAAATCATCACTGTGTAACCTAAAACTTTTACAGTCATAAAAAAAAAGTCTAACTAGCTTATTGGGTATTATTCATCAGGGTTTGATGTGGGAGAACTTTCAGAAGATGGTCCAGATGATTGGGAGGGTTTAGATACCTCGGCAGCACACATTGCTAACTTGTTGTCAACAGAGCCAGCTGATGGTACTTTCAGCACCTCAAAACTTTGCTAATAATAAATTAATAATTAGACCTCAAAACTTTGAAATTCTACAAGGTCCCATGATATCATTCCTGTATTTAGGATGAGTTTTTCTTCATATCCAAGAGAAAGAAAAAAAAAACTGATCAAACTCTAATTTATTACTATGTACATTTCATATATAACTCTTGCCTGAGTCTGTATTCTTGAAGCATTCAATCTGTGAATAGAAGTAAATAGTAATTGATATCTTGAATATTCATTCTTTTAAACAATTCATTATGTGACAGTGAAAGTTGGTATTGGAGGCTTCAGCATGGGTGCAGCCATAGCCCTGTACTCTGCAACTTGTTTTGCCATGGGAAGGTATGGAAATGGCATACCATACCCTCTAAACTTAAGAACAGTGGTTGGACTAAGTGGTTGGCTTCCCGGATCAAGGTATTTCATAAGATCGTAAGATTATTTGCTCTACAGGCATTGCACTTATTTTGATGATAAATAACATTGGTCATTCACATGATTGACACTGTGGTTGGAACCTGCTATTTGTAGGAGCTTAAGGAACAAGATAGAAGTGTCACATGAGGCAAGAAGGCGAGCAGCTTCATTACCCATTTTGCTGTGCCATGGAATCAGTATGTATCTATAAATCTTATATGCTGATGTCAATGTTCCTCTTTATTTGAGAGGCATGTTTATTAAAAAATTTAAACTATTTTATTGCTTAGGATTCTAATGTGGCTTGTGCTATTTCTAGGTGATGATGTAGTCCTTTACAAATACGGAGAAAAATCTGCTCAATCCTTATGTTCAGCAGGGTTTCGATATGTTGCATTCAAATCCTATGATGGGTAACATTTTTTTAGCTGAAATTATACCAATAAGTGATCAATGCATCTCTAAAAAAAAAAAAAAGTAATCGATGTATAGGGATGTGCAAAAATTATTATTTTTTAAATTCAAACCAATCCATTTTCAAACCATTTTATAAAAATGATTTTGAACTACTTTTATAAAGTGGATTGGTTCAGTTTTTTTTTTCCAGAACAATTCAAGTTTTTAGGTTCAATTTAGTTATTCATTTTATACTCATATATAGATCGATTTTTTAAGAGAAATGATATAAACCACTTTTAAAAAATAATTCGCATAAAGTGGTTTGTTTAGTTTTTTTCCCTCCAAAACAATTTAATTTTTCAAAGCGGTTTGGTTCAATTTTAGATGGGTCAAGTTCAGTTTGCTTTAGATTTTTTTTGCACATCCTTGTTCAATGATCAGCTAAAGTAGTTGCTCACTTTTTGGTTTGTCATGTGTGCAGGCTTGGTCATTACACGGTTCCTAGAGAGATGGATGAGGTTTGCACTTGGTTTAGTTCAAGATTGGGACTTGATGGGTCCTCGTAAGTGACATAATTAGTATCAGTCAGGGCATGGGCGTAGAAGGTATATGGAACAATAACAGGGAAAGTGGGGAGATGCATAATGCACAAATAGGTAGATCATGGAAAGGTTCAAGCGTATATATATAAATAGGAGGATTTATTTTCTGGGTCCCTTTTTTTGTCATGTTCCTCAGCAATAAAGATCTGCATGTGTTTTCTAAGTATTCTCCTCGTTATGTTTTTTTTTGGTGAAATTTTCCTTGGTATGTTATTGTAGAACCTAGGGACTGGATTAGTTGTACGATGGAAGAGATTTTTAGTTATTATTATTCTAACAAAGCACGCACCTTAGCCTCCTTATTTCTCATAAGAATGTCAATAGGGATGGAAATGAACCAAACAACTATTAAGGGTTTTTGATTGGGCCTATTTAAGGCTCGACTCATTTATTATAAATGTCAAACTTAAACTTTTTTAAAAAAAAAATTTAGATAAAAAAGTCAAACTCAAACTATAAAAAAAATTTGACAAGTCAGCCTATTTAATTAATAATAACTATTATTATTATTATTATTAAATAAAAAACTTTTAAAACTGTTCAGATTCTTATAAAATAATAAATAAAAAATAAAAGTACTTTAAGTCGGATTGTAAGTGACATTATGAATGACGGGATAAAGTGACATAAAGTAAGAGTTTACTTGCATATGGAAAATTTTCAAAAAAAAAAAAAGAGTCATGCTAAAAGGATAATGTAACGAGATTAATACTTTCAAGGAAAGAATGTTTTGTAAAGATATTTTTTAATATCATGCATACGGAAAATTTTCAAAAAAAAAAAAAAAGTCATGCTAAAAGGATAATGTAACGAGATTAATACTTTCAAGGAAAGAATGTTTTGTAAAGATATTTTTTAATACCATGCTCTCTTTTTTTTTTTCATTATCCTTTGCTTGGCTTTGTTAATATAAATCATCTCCGATTCATACATTTTTTTTAATATTATGCTCTCTTTTTTTCATTTTGTTTTGATTAACGACTTAAATTCAATATGATTTTGTTTATCAATTATTTTTCGATTTGTACATTACTTATACAAAATTTTATAAGTTTCCGAACTTAAGCCCGGTAAAATTTGATCTGACTTGACTCATTTCCATCCTATTCAAAATTAATGTTTTTTTTTTTAAATAAAAAAAAACCCAGGGTAATTATTAACTATAGAATCAAGTATAAAAGATGGCTAAGCTTGTTCATAAGTTACAAATTCATTCACCAGAGAGGTGGATCAAATTAGGTGATTAAAGGGTTTGCCTCGGTTAGTGTTCTTGACAACTTATTAAATAAGATCGGGCATTTATTATTATTTTATTTATTTATCTTTTGAAAGTTGAAAATCAGCAGTTCCAAATAGTATTTGTAAATTGTATTAAATGTAATAAAGTGAAGTTTGTTAAAATAGTTGGAATTGCGCAGCAACCATCAACAAGCTATTTGACTTCCTCTGCACGGGGCGGGTATCTTGAGGGAGATCCGTTAAAATGTTAGGAAGGAAAGTGAAGAATAAAAGGAGGATAGGACTAGAGAGAGGTACGGATCCATTGACCCAGGTGCTGCTGCCTTTGGGCATGGAGGTTCAAAATTCTGCAGTGTTTTCTGGGAGTTAGTGATGAACCCGTGGATCTGATCACTGTAACTGGGAAGCAAGGTATGCACACACAAAAAAAACATCTTATTTTATAGAAAGGAATAACTTAAAAGTACAATTTTTTATTTGCCGAATAACTTAATACCATCCAGAAAATCTAGTTCAAAGAAGTTACATAAGGACATCTTTCAGCTACAGAAACAGATTACATCAAATAAGTTTGTCTAAACTACCTCACTCTCTTTGAATTTCATCACATTACTCGTCCTTTTACTGCTTGGACGTAATATCTTTAAGCTTTTCCTTCAAATCACCCGTCTACATGATGTCAAGTATGGTCAAACAGGAGTTCAAAATAACAAGTAAAAAAATATAAAAACTCTTGAAATGGGTATTAACCTGATGCATATTAAGAACAATATCTGATCCACCGATAAACTCTCCCTTAATGAAAACTTGTGGAAATGTTGGCCAGTTACTGCAGAGAAAGAACACACGAGAGAACAGTAGGACATCACAAAAAGTATATTTGACTTTTCTGTCAATAATTAAACTTGGCAGCACCTGCACTTCTAGTACTACCATGTTTGAGAACTAATTAATATGATCCCATATACCGCTTTAAGTGCAAGGACAGGTTTTGGCTGACTAAATTCCAGAGGATTTAACATGATTGTACAAGTTCAGATGCTAAAAGACAGTGTTCAAGCGAATAAATGACTAAACCTTCACCAGATACACTGAAATCAACTGCAACAAATCCACAATTAAAGAAAAGGAAAACAGAAAGCACATTTGATCTTTAAACTATGTTGATGATCTTCAGCTCATTCACACGGGACATCCGTCCATTGGATTCCATAGCCATTAAAGGGTGTCATAACATAATTCTAATTCTAACACAATTGGAGTTTTGAAAAGCAATTTTGATTTCAAAGTTTGAACAGCAGAACAATTATTTTTAAGATTTATAATTCAAAATCTGATTCCAACTACAATTTTTGGATTTACACAATACAATGTGAAAATAATGATTTTATGTTTCATTTCATATCTGATTATTATCAGCAACAACTCTATATTATTATTTATATCCTTTGACTGGAAACTGCTCATTTACCACCACAAATGTGAATTTTGAAAAATTGTGCTCACTGTAAGAGAAATAGAGTACTCTCTTATGAAGCAAGAGTAATAAAACCAGTAAAAATGAACATACCTGAAAGCTTTTACAGCATTTTTCAGTTCAGGATCCTCCAAAATGTTTCTAGCACTTAAAGGAACATCTGCAATAGCAACATAATGATAATTGCAACTCATAAAATTGTCACATAGTAATTCAAATTTATATTTTAAAATTTAAGATAAATTTCTTTAGACCATAGGTAAATTAAAAGAAGACAAAAAAAAATCATCAATTAGAAAAACTCATTTGAAACTTAATAGCATGGTATATAATCCAAGCAAAGGTCATAATATAGGTCATCATTTTAAATTTCAGGTCAGCAGCAATGGACTACTTGTTCTTTTTGCCTCTTTCATTGTTGTCATTCAAAATTATGTCACTGCCCTGTTGGTGAAGATAAATTGAAATAGCAAGGCTGAAAAGTCTAAAATGATTCCTTCTGTCATAATTAAACAGGAGAACATGATATTACAGAAACACTGAAGCCAGTGTGATTTGAGCTGATTTTAGCAAATTAATCATCAATTCACCATAGTGTTTAATAGAATAGTTATCCTATATCAGTCCCAAGTCTACACTTAAGTTATAGGTGCACAATGTTACTTACCATATTGTTGTAACACTCTAACTGCAAGAGAACTAAATCCACACTGTGGAAAATCAGGCACACCTTTCATGTAAATCATAACAGGATTATCCTTGACATCCTGCACACATTAACCACACTGAACAACAGTTCAACTTCAAGTATATCCTTAAAGCAAGAAATAATCGATATTTTTTTCATGCATAAGATTCAATCGACATGCAATGCACCTGCTCAATAACATCAGCCAAAGAAATGTTGGAATTCTCAAGTTTATTAGCTGGCTTGAAGTCATCATGTGTGTCAGGATCATTTGATACAGTAGCAAAGTATCTCATTCCATGATAACAGGACCTAGTTAGCTGTGAAGACATTAAAGGAAGACAAATACTGTTACAAAAGGAAAACATGACCTACAACTTGAGAAACAAAAACATCTAGTCTATCAATTATAGCAGTAATTAACATAGTAAAGCAATGCAATACGTATAACCAACTTCTCAAAAATCAATGCATGTAGACGGGCATATAAATAGTAATACCAAATTGAACGCATTTAATGAAAAAATAAGATTTAAAAAACAAGTGCAAAGGCCGAAAATCTATTTGATTGAAAGACATAAAAAGAAAAAGAAAAAATAAAAAAGACCAATCTTACACAAACAAAAACTGTTCCCATATTCTCATAGTTCTATAGGACATAACAAGACATTATGTTTGGAATGATGCAAAGGCGTGGAATGAGATGAAATGGGGGGTAAGTTCCATTCTATTTTAAACAATCTAAACAATAATTGTTTAGATTGTTTAAAATAGAATGAACCTGATGGAAGGTAATCTATTCCATTCCACCAAATAATCTCCTTTTCTTCCCCTCCAAATTGGGTGGAATGAGATGAAACTAACCTATTCCATCATAAAATATACAAACAATAGAATGGTAACCTTCTTCTACTCCATTCGATTCCACCTCATTCCATTCTATTCCACTCACTATCAGATACACCAACATAACTGATTGATCTGAGAAGTGAGAAGAAAACAAAGAGATTTCTGGATTATGACACATCGGCCCCCATTTTGGCACTCCCTTAATTTCAAATTCGACTACTGAACAACCCAGATGTAGAAATTCCATCTTTAAATAGAACTCACAGGGGAAAAACGACAAAACAAAGGACACCCATAAGCGTTAAGAGCAGAAAGGATGCAACTTTATATAATTGAGACATATAGATAACACAAACAAAGTTGCAGAAGATGAAAGAGTAGGGTTTGCTTCAGTGTTACAGGGGCGGTGAAAGAACGAGCTGCAATTCCCTTGAAAAGGATGCTGGACAATGATGTTGTCATGCTTTCGATCAACTATGCAGCAGCAGCAAGCAACAACGTTTGAGAACGCAGACAAGACAACTTCAATTAGGGTTTTGGATCGATGGATTCCGAGACTAAAAGGGCATTCCAACTTACTTGGTTAAAATACCAACTTCAATTTTTTTTTATCCATATATTAAACTTGAAATGTTTACAATAGCTTAAAGCATAATGACGTCAGTAACTTAATTTATTTCACCTTAATTTTAAACAACTCGTTCAATATGTAATTTTTTTTCCTCATACCTTTAATACAAAATTGAATAACTTATAATATTAATAATTTTTTCTAATTTTAATTTTAAGTAAGTCAAAATCATATGCTAAACATTAAAATAATATTTTTTATACAACTCTTGTTATAAATACCAACTTCAATTATTTTTTATCCATGTATTAAACTTGAAATGCTTACAGTAGCTTAAAGCATGATAGTGTCAGTAACTTCATTTATTTCACCTTAATTTTAAATAACTCGTTTGATATGTAAATATTTTTTTTCTTCATATCTTTAATATAAAATTAAACAACTCATGATATTAACAATATTTTCTAATGTTAAATAAATCAAAATTATACGTTAAACATCAAAATAATATTTTCTTATACAACTCTGGATATTCTTATATAGTTATATTGCTCAACCAATTTAACTAAATATTTAATTGTGAAGTATTATGCACTAGGAGAATTTCAGTAATTTGTTAATAAAAAATTGCATTACATAACAAAATAATTTATAAAAAAACTAGTACCAACAAAATCATACCTATGTAATTGTCTTCCGGTGTTAACTTTTAATCTAAGACACATTTTATTTTTATTGCATTCCAGAATACAAAATATAACTATTGTTTTATTTTTTTCATTTCAAGGTCTATGTTTAACATTTGTCGTAAAAATAACAATAATTAGAGTATAAAGTTCTAAACAAATATTATGTACTTATATTAAGTTTACTAGTATTTTTCGTTTTATAAAATAAAATAAAATAATTAATTATATTTTTGGAACTGAACATGCAAAAAAAATTAATTAAACTAATTTTGGATTTTCAAAATTTAAAACATTTTTATTTTTATAGATACCAGGTTCACTATTCACTAATCACCGCCGCCTGTATATATAATTTTTAAAAAAACGGCGGATTTGAGCCGTAAATTGATTAAACCTTAAACCCTCGTTCTTGCCCAAATCACTCCCTTTCTGCGTTCAGAGAAGCAGTTTCCATGGAAACCAAAATAGCCAAGACAAGACAAGCAATTTCTGATCCTCATCTCCCAATCACAACAAACACGCTCGACTTTGGTAAGAATCATTCTTGTGTTCTATGTTGAGGTACCAACACTGATGTCTCGTGAGTTTGGACTAATTTAAACTAAGTAACTTGCATTTAAAAAAAAAAAAAAAAAACTTCTCTTTACTCAGGTGTAGGTATAATTTTTGTGACAAATAACAAATTGATAAACTGACAATAGTTAGTACAAGCTTTTTCTATTCATATCTGAAATTTCCTTCTAATATATGAGGAAATCAATTCCTGAAAGTTAGAATCTGTATTCCTGTAGAATTCTTGCTCAAGATGACAAATCTAATTCATAGTTATTTGATGCTGCACCTGCCGTGCTTTTTTTTTTTTTATCCCTTCACGGTTTGCATATCTATTAGCCTTGCTACTGGATAAACTATTTTACTTGAAAATCTTTTCAATGTTAAAGCATGTAAAGATTTACTGTTTGGGTAGACGAATTGAGTCCTATCATTATTCTGAGAAGTATTTTTTTTATATTTCTTCTTATACTGGAATCTGATGTGGATCAAGGCGAGGTTGCAGTTGGAATCCTTCATGATGTTGATTCAAGTGAGCCAACTATGGGAGAGAAACTTGCTGCTCTCAGTTTTCCAGATGAGAACAAATTCAGGAGTGATAAAGAGCAAGATTCTTCTGCCCCAACTAAGCCTCCAAGTGCGGACTCTGTACATGTTTTGCTTAGGCAAGCATTAAATGCTGATGATCGCACCCTTCTGCTAGATTGCTTGTATACGCAGGATGAGAAGGTTCTTATTTTACTTCCCTAGAATGAGAAGTTACCTACTTTTCCAGTTTTTTATATGATGTGCATGGTGACTGACGTAGCTCCTTTAATCCTTTTTGCAGGTTATTACAAAGTCAATTGCACAGTTGAACTCACCAAATGTCCTCAAATTCCTACACTCTCTCATATCCATTACCGAGTCTAGGTAACACATCACTGTGATAAATGGAACATTTATGTTTAATAAGCATAGTAGTTTTCTTGTTAAACTTTTAACTTATTTGTTTCAAGTCTGAATGGATACAGTTATGTTACTGCATGATACGCCATTTCTAGAATTTAAATTTTCAAGAAGCTATTTGACGAGGATGATTTGGGACTTCTCTTGGGATATGGACTGTATGCTATACTTGTAGTACCAACACTGGAGGGGTTGTTTTTTTGGGTGGGGGGAGGGTGGGAGTAGATGTAGGATAAAAACTGTAACACTCAAGTGATATTGGTGGAGAACTCGTTGGCTCAGAGATCTTGAATGCACCCTAAAGAAGGATGGTTTTCTGTAAACAATCAGGAGGACATTTGAAGAAAACTTTTAGTATTTGGTGAAAATCAGTCACCTCTTACTACCTTTGGAAACCCTTTTATTTTATATACGACCTAATCCCTGATTTAAAATAAATCCTACCTATCAACTGTAATTCAAATAAAAATAGAGTGGGAGATAAAAAAAGAGAGCAAGGCTACTAAAGTACCCTGCTAGGCTGCTACAGTATCATCAAGCTCAACATTTCCTATATACAGATTCTTGAACAGAAACCTAATATTTAATAGTAATTTGTAATTAGAATTTATTTTCTTTGTCCTGCATCAAAAAAATTTCTGACATTAAAATAAATTTTTAGATGTCAGATTCTGCACCAACTCCTGATGCATTATATATAAGCTATTTTCTCTTGCTATTATAGGGGTGCAATTTTGGCATGTGCTCTTCCATGGCTTAAGTGTCTTGTTCTACATCATGCAAGTGTGATAATGTCCCAGGAATCTTCATTACATGTTTTAAACTCATTGTATCAGGTGGGAGCTGTTATATTGTCATTATTTATGATGTACTCGACAAGCTTTCTCTATATTATTTGTTCAACCTGTGCTTTCCAAGTTATAAGATATATCATAATATCATATACGTATTTCATTTCATATCTTCTGGGAAGGAATTTTATCATCAATTTAACTGAAAAAAAAAAAATTGAACTTGTGCGTGGATATGCTATAATGTGGCAAGACATCTTCTTAAGTAATTTAATAATGAACAATTTCACATGCTATAATTTGGAACTTATGCGTGGATATCATATTTTGATGACTACAAGTGCACCTTAGGTAGGCTTCATATGGTTGAGTGAACCGTGAATATTAAGACTTGCTTTTTTTGCACCCATTTTCCTTTAATTGAATCTGTTGTTTTGTTGTGTAGCTGATTGAATCAAGAGTTTCGAGTTTTGAATCTGCGGTTCATTTGTCAAGTTGCTTAGACATTCATTACACAAGGGTAAGTTTTTCCCCCGTTTAAACGTGTTAGAAGTATTTGGGATTCACTTATTCATGGTTAGTATCTTTTGAACAATGAACAGGTTGTTGATGAAGTAGTAGATGATGATGTTCTAACAGTGCCAGTTATCTATGAGGATGATAGTTCAGAAGAATCTGAGGAATTGGAAACTGATGAAGATGACAATGATGAAGCATTTGAAGGATTCAGTGATATCGAAGATATTAACGATATGATGAGTGAGTGATCGTGTGCGCTCGTTTTTTTCTGAGAACATTAGCTGTGGTACTTGTGATTGGGTTTGCACTTTGCACAAAATGATGTTTTGTTGTATAACCAAAGGAAGTGTCTTGAAGCACGGTGAAGAGGCCGAGGACTGTTTGCGCTTATTTGCACACTCATTTCGTCCCCCAACCAAACCACAGTTTTGCATTGTATTGCACTGACAGCAGACAATCATTTATGGGAGTTCTAATTTTTTTTAAAACCAATGAGATGTATTGGTTTTTTTTAGAGTTTAATTTTAATATATGGATAATGTAAAAGTTTTTACAAAGAAAAATCATTGAGAAGTATTAGAAACTACTTTTAAAGTTTAATTAATATGACCTTTAAAGCTTACGGTCAGTATTTCAATTAAATTCATACTTTATGTAATACTAGTAGTTGATATCATAAAATAGACAATTCCATCTGTAGTGTATAACTACACTGATTTTAGTTTACCATTCGTGAGACACAAAAAGTGTAATGCACCTAAAAAGTAACACAAACCGAAGCTATAGCATTAATTAGAACATAGTTGACATTAATTCAAGGCTATATATAGCATTGAACATACATGAAAGTAGCTAGAGAGAATAGAAACTGCGGATAATAGTACACTCCTTAGGTAGGAGTGTAGGGAATAGCAGCTTATTTAAAAAGCCATGCTGCGTAAACCACTACTACAAGAAAGCACTTCAAATTATAGTATTAGTAATTTCTGCGGTTGTCTTGATCATGCTCGCCCAAGCCAAGGGTTTGCTTCACAGCCTCTGTAGCACCTTGGGCTGCGCCCTTCACCTTCTCCCCTGTCTGCTGCAGGAACCCTTGGGTGTTGTCCTTCCCTGACTGGGCCGATTCCTTCGTGGACTGGCCCATCTCTGAGGTCTTTTGTTGAGCAGCTCCTGTATTCTGTTGGGTCTTCTCCTTTGCCGCTTGGGAAGTGTCGCAAGTCTTGTCCTTGGCAGCTTGGGCTGTTTGTTGGGTCTTCTCCTTTGCAGCTTGGGCCATTTCCTGGGTCTTCTCCTTTGCAGCTTGAGCCTTCTCTCCAATATTGCCCATCGTCTGGTTCGTCTTTTCCTAAAACATAAGGAAGGTTACTCATTTTCTTTATGTAATTTGAAAAAAAAAACGTAAGACTTTAATGGTGATGATTTTATATATAGTCATTTTTCTCAAAAAGTTATTATACGGGCTAATTAATCTTGCTTTCAGTTAGAACTTTCTCATACACCTCATATTAATCGTCTTATTATCTTTTATTCAAAGATAAAACATGTTTTCTAACATTTATCATGCAACCTCAGTTTCATTATCTCTTTTTGGCTGAAAAAAAAAAAAAGAATGAAACATTGAGGTTTGCATGAAAAGAAAAATAGATGTGACTGTGATTGATTGTTACCTCAGTTCGGCCCTTAGTTTGACCAGCTTCATAGCTTTGCCTATGGGATGCCATCTTTTCTTCAAAGGGAATCTCAACTCTTCTTTTTTTCTTTTCTTGTTGGTATCTCTCTTATCAGCTATCGCTAGTATTGCAAACACCTGTGACTAAGTTTGAGTTGCATTCTACGTATTTATGGCGTTTCATGGCATGTGTAGTATTAGCACGTGTCCAACTTTAAGACACGTGTAAGGCACGTGCCGCTCTTAAAATGCAGTGCCGCTTACAAGATTTCGATGGAGGGAATCAGCCTGTGGAATTTCGACACGTTATCTACTTTAACATTATTTTTCAATTAACTAAATAATAGTTGTGATGTGAAATAAACAGAAGGAAGAAGGATAGATAACAACAAATTAAGAGAGAAAAGAAATATGACAGATAATTAATATGATAAAAAAATAATAGTAAAAAAAAAGAAGAGATGCTTGCTGATAGACAATTATTAATATATTTGTGTAATTGTGTTTTTTTTTTTTCTTTCTTTCGTGTCGGCCATATATTATATTTTGATCACGTGCTTGCGAATACTATCATGGAAAAAAAAAAAAAACCTAACTGATAGTGATACTATAATTGAACTTTTACAGTAGACATTCTGAAGACTGCAAGGTTGAAACTTGAAACACACTAGACCTATTACAGACTTTGACCATATATACAAACAAAAAAGAGAGTTAGAATTAGGGTGCGAAAATGTTTCATTCCATGATAAATTTAAAGAGTACTCTAAGAAAGAAAGCACCATATAGCATTTCTTTTACTAGAGATTACATATATTTTTTATTGGACACGGTCTTATCTAAATTGAATAAAGAACAAGATTGTATTTTTTTTTATTAGTACTCTAAGAATAGAAAGCGTGTTCTATTCTTGAAGTTGAATTGTGGATAATCTTTAATCGGTTTACATTTGCCTTTTGAGAAGAGGTTTTTGAAAAATTAATGTGTATTTTTATGCAATTATTTTATTGTTCAAATTTGTTGCATCCTTAGTTGCATTCATAATATTTATAAAGTGGCCGGGATGGGATGACCATGTTGTTTGGATGCATGTTTTCCGGGAAACAAATTAAGCTGTTGATGCTTTTAACTTTACCTCCAAGATCAAAGAAGGGTTTTTATGTTGCTTTAGATTTTATTCTTAATGCCTTAAGGGTAAACATTGCTTGTATTTGTTTTCCTAAAGGTTTCTAGTCTTGCTTTTGTTATGTATTTCACTAAAAAGATAAAAAGATAAGAAGTAAGATTTCTATAATTTTGTATTTTTTATAACTAGAAAGCTATTTAATTTTTTTTATTTGATATCCTATCCGCCTGTTTTTTTGAGTGGAGTGGTACTTCTGGTTACAACTTTATATGCTTAATCCATATCAATTTTTTTATATAATTTTGTAATTTAAATTTCAGACATAATAAAAATTACTATTTGAAAAGACATGTTAGAGAATATATTACAACATTATCTTTAATTATATATGTATGTATAACCTGATGACATGAAAAAGGTTAACTTGAGTGCGACCTTTTTAAAAAAATAAAAAAATATATTTATCTTTCTTTAGGTAGTGATATTACCAAAAATGATCATTTACTATAACAATGTGATTGATAGAGAGAAGTTTTGAGTTTCTTAGAAGTTGAGTTGAGAATTTAATTTTTCATATTTGATATTTTGTTTTTGTAACAAGTTTTTTACAAAAAAAATTCCATGAAATAAGTAAAAATGTTATTTTTCCATATTTAATGTTTTACCATAATAAAAAATTTATATTACTTTTATTAATATGATAAATAAATAATTAATAAAAACGTCATGTAACTTTTTAATTCTTAAAAATTTATCTAAATATTTCTAATAATAATTAGAGAATTCATGGTTCCAAAAATGATTGAAAAAACTTTTCGCTTGACAAACTCTCACTTGAAAAAAACAGTGAGAAATGAAAATGATTGATATTAGCCTCCAAATAGGAATTAAGATCTAGGTTAGGGTAGTAGTAGGGATTAAATATAGAGAAAAAATAGGATTAATTGAATTGCCAAGAAGAGTAACTCAGCTCAACTCAAGTGTTTGTTATTGTTTATCGAGTTGAGGCTCAGGACCCGACGAACGACGGAGAAACAGAGATTAATCGGGGAAGGGTTTAGGGTTTGTGAGTGGAAAAATCGAATCGAATCGAATTGAGAATGTCTCTGACGAGCGTGAAAATGTCGGAGGAAGTGTGGTTGAGCTGCGTGACTCATGCATTGTCCACTGAGACCGAAGAGATTATGGGCCTTCTTCTTGGGGACATCCAGGTAACCTGACATTTTTTTCTTATCAATTCAATTCAGCAAATACACACAGTAACAGTAGTTAGTTAGTGAGTGAGCGTAATTGAATAATGGTTGTGTGGGGATGTATCCATGGATTGGATTCAGCATTCGAAAAACGGGAGCGTGACTGCATTGATATGGGGGGCGTCTCCTCAGACTCGGTCTGATCGGCGAAAGGATCGAGTGGAAACCAACCCTGAACAGTTGGCTGCTGCTTCTGCCTTGGCTGATAGAATGACCACATCCACTGGAAGAACAACCAGAGTCATTGGTTGGTACCATTCACACCCTCACATTACAGTTCTCCCTTCCCATGTTGGTAAGTTACTTTAACCCCACACACTTGTTGTTAACTTGTTCATACTGTGCAAATGTAAGGGGTCAAGTGTGGTTTTATTAAGTACTTTATAGCTTAGCGAGGGAATTTCTAGCATGGCCGGAACACCTTTGATGCAATGCAGTTTTTAGCCTTTGAGAAGAAAAAGAAACAGTATATTTGATGTTTGCTATTCTAAATTTTGCTTTCCGAATTGTGCTCCAACTTAACCCCAAATGAAGGCATTTGTGTGTGGCTGATCATATGGATCAAAGATGTTGCTAGAGAAGATTGTCCGGTTTCCAGAAATTAGGTTGAAAAGCTTTCTGTTAGGCTTGATATTTTATATTTAAGAAAGTATATTGTCATTTATCACTATACATAAGCTTTTGATATTTGGTTCTAAACTTCTAATTGAACCTACTCTCCCTATAAGAAGACAAAATCATTAATTTTGGATCTATCTCCATGCATGTAGCACATCGAAAATTTCTGACACTAGGCATGCTATAGAGTAGGGACTTGGGAGTTGGAGGGGCACAACAAAGATATTTTTGAATCATCATGTATTATTTCTTTTTTGTCCAATACAATACTCCCTACCCAGTATTTTTTTACTGGTACTTTTGTTTCTTCTTTTGCTTTTATATGTTCTTTCATGTTACTTCTTAATGCCATTTTAAAAAATTGCATATTTTTTTATTCAAATCAGATAAACAATATATAACAAACATATTTACTATTTGGTAGATGTGCGGACTCAGGCAATGTATCAACTTCTTGATTCTGGATTTATTGGGTTGATTTTTTCCTGTTACAGTGAAGATGTAAACAAGGTTTGTGTTGAATGCATGATCAAAATATTTTTTTATTTCTAGATTTTCATTAAGTTTAAAATAAAATAACCTTGGACCGTATTCAGGTAGGAAGAATTCAAGTAATTGCTTTCCAGTCATCTGATGGGAAGCATAATCACATGTCAAGACCTGTACCTCTATCTCCTGTAAATAGAAGCCCTGTTATTGATATTGATTCATCACCAAGTTCCTCAGAGAATGTATCAACAAGACCTGGTTACTTCAAAGCAGAGAATGCTGAGCAGGACACTGGCGATTCAAGAAGTGTTGTTGTCAGTAAGGTATAATTCATCTTATCTCAATTTGATTTTAAATTTGGTATGTTGTGCTATGTGGTTTGGGCAAATAATAGACAATGGTATTTAGAATGTAGAATATGCTTGAATGCAGAATTAAAAAACATGATGCTGCTTATAGAAATTGTAAGAGGGATGTTTCTTTGTTAAAATACAGTTGTGTTTGTTTTCTGCTTTTCTTTCTTAAATTTTAAACAAATCTCTAAGATGACTTTGCAGAGTGTCTTTTTATTATTAAAATACTGACATGACAGATTTTTTTTAGTGTCCACTTCCAGTGGTGGTGTTATGGTGTAAATATAGCATGGCAAAGTTTTCAGTTCAAGATACTTGAATTAACAAGCTTTAGAATCCCAACTTCTTTTCTAAATATGAAAGGCAGAAATTGGGATCTCAGTTTCGAACACTCAATCCAATTTCTTGTATTAGAATAGTAATTCTGCATTTTTCTGTATGGGAAACTGCATGATGGCTGCTATTCATAGAAATAACTTTGGCAGTTGTGTATTAGGATTACATCTAATAATAGTAGGGTGTGTAATTAAGCAAGTGTGTTGTTATTTGCAGTTTGTGAGCAGAGAATTCTGTAGGAGACTTTGTGTCTTTGGGAAACTGCATGATGGCTGCTATTCAATATTGTATTTGACTAGTTTAACAATTGGTGTTTTATCATAGAACCACTCCCTTGGCATGCGTTCAATCTGCATTTTTTATCTGAAAAATGTTTTACTTGAAGGTAATGCAATTCTTTCCAATTACAACACTGGCTTTTGTGTACCTTTTTGTTGATATGGCGAGATGAGGGTATAAGATGAAACACAAACTAAAAATTAACAACTAACATTTGCCGATAAAAAAAAAAAGATGAAACACAAACACTCCAGGTTCATCATATGGGAAATGAATTCAGTCCCTTGAGGCTGTTCTATCAATAAAACTATAGGTTTTTTTCTGTACATGATAAAAATACTGCATTTTGTTTTTTTTTTACATATATTTATGCAATTATATATTTTGGCTAGGATGGGGGGAGATCAGACTTGGGGAATTTCTTCGCTAATGCTGATGCCAACTATCTAGGGAGAGATAAAAGTGGAGGAAACTACCATCCCAACAATTCTGACACCAACATAGTTGATGTTGATGCCATGGATATGTCAGAAAGTATGCAGGAGGCTATGCATCGTTCCAATTTGGACATGAGGTATAGAATATTGATGATTATGTAATTGACCACTAAGATCTTTATCATTTATCAACCGATAGTTTTGGCCTATTTTTGGTATTTGGATTCCATCATGTCCCATTGAAAGTTGAAACATAAGGGATATGTTGACTTCCGTTTCATATCTAAAGCCTCAAATCGAAGGTGACTTGATAAGGGTCTGGATAGCTGCTAGGTACTTTCCAATGAAGACAAACAGGAAGATTAAAGGGAAGACCACAGTATCCATCTATGTCCTGAACAATAGTTGGCTTCTGTTTGAACATAAATTTTAGCCTGTCTTGAAAACATCCCCCCTAATGCTTCTCGGGGATGATTTCCCTTTGGTTATCTAAAGCTTTCCTTGACACATTTGTGCCAAGTGTGTATGACAGGCCTTTAATAACACAGGAGATGGGAATAGGCATTCTGTGGATGCTTCTCAATGTTCGTTGGTTAAAGTTCAAATGATAAATGGAACTATAACTGTAGAGCAACTCTTTAATATTAACAATAGCACAATTTTCTGTCTACTCTGTATTATGATTTATCAGGTCAACCATGTTTAATCATTTGAGGTTGACAAGATACTTTCTCTCAATATTGGGTTTTAAAATGGCTTTTATTGTTTGCAGTGGTGCAGAGTTCGTAAGAAAAGAAATTCCCCTATATGTTTTGCCAGCCTTGTCTTTAATCAACATTGATTCGCCACTATCATCATACACTGATCTGCAACATGTACTATTTGAAGAGGAGCGAAATGCATATAATCAAGCCATCTTACAAAATAAGAGGTGATAATTTGATAAACTATATGGTCATTCTTAATACTCCAATGAGCTTTCTATGAAAGCATTTTCTTTGGGGGGGTGAGATGGAAGCACTTTATTTGCTTTAGTTATACATGTGTCATCCTTTTTGTACTGTCTCTAATTTCCCATGTGCCATTCGTTTATACTTTGCAGGGATGGGAAAGTGCATCCACTGACTTTCATACACCACACTTCAACTTATCAGGCTTCCTTGTGCAAGTTGATTGAATATTGGTCAGAGCAAAATGTCCATTATTTGTTCCTCCTTATTTTCTTTGTTACCTTTCTAATAACCATTTACTACTTTCTGACCTTGCAGTTTAAGTCCTGCTATAAATGCACTTCAAGATCGACTGAGAGAGAATGAAATTCGGGTATTTATAAACTTTTATAGTTGCATCATGATAGTTTTTCATTAACCATATTACCACTTCTAAAAGTTTAGGGAATTTTTTTATGTATTTCAAATCCTTTTTCCTCGATCCTCTGTGAAATTCAACCATTTTTTACTTTTTATTTACAGAATGCCCTAATTTGGATTGACAACTAACTTGCCCCATCTGTTTTAGTATGTACTGTGTAGATTTAGATTTAATTTCTCCATAACCATGCTCAGTAGTTATTTGATGATCCAGTAAATTCGAGATTTCCATGTCCACCAGGACTATATAAGCTTTGTTGAGTCATTCTAAAGTCTAAACATGTGTTGCACTTGTGTTTTTGATATAACAGTTAGCAGTTCTGAGGGAAGAAGCCAAAAGTCTGGAAGCTGAGGCATATAGAGGGAGTGAAGCAAGTGTAGGAACTCCACGTCGAGTTGCATCTCCTGTACATCGAGGAGGTTCCTCTCCTGGTCTGAGAAACTTGCATGACTCACCTGAATCACTCGGCTCTAGGAATGTAGCTAGTCCTGGTAGCAGGAGCAGAAAAGGATATTAAAGTGACACCCTCTTTGGGAGTAATGCTCCAAACAATATAAACGATGATGGTTTACAATGGTTTTGCTAAAATGGAATGTTTAATATATAGAATGTACATGGAAATGGTATTGCCTGAGCAAAGTTTGCTAGTTGAAAATGATGCTAAATGAAGTATCCTGCTAGTAAGACTCTAATAGTGTAGAAACGGTGGTTTGGTGAGTTCATTCACTTGGAAGAACTCATTGAATTATCAAATGACATGCATGGTTGGATTAGAAGTATGTTAAATAGCCCCGATCCCATGCTAATGAAATTAAAGCAGGGTTAGATGATGAGGGGAGGAAAAAAAAAATTTACACAGAAATACAGAATCCTATACTGTCGCAATTGTTGCTGCTATTTTCAACGTGGAAAAGGATTTTGGTAAAAAAGAAAAGAAAAGATTAATGACTTGTGATTTGGTTAAGCATAGCCATACGATGAAAAGGAACAATGAAATAATGATAAATACAAATTAACTTTTCATGATCCTTCCTCAGCTTTAGCTGGATAGTATTTGATGTTGTAACTGGGGCTTGCTTATCCCGACAACACTTTTCAGTATTCCCTTTTTGTCGTAATTTCTGTTTCATCGGCATTTTCTTATTTTATTTTTTTATCTCTACATGAATTTTGTGGGTAGGACAGCAAATTGAATTCGTTACATTTAACCAAATGCTATCTATGGTCAAAGGACCTTTCTAGGATTCGTGGTCTATTATATCGATAAAGATTTTTTTATTTTTAAATGAAGATCGATAAAGATATTGGACATTGTCAGTTGTGTTTTTCCAATTTATATGAAAAAGTGTTGAAATAATAATATAAAACGATTAATAGTATATCCATGACCATATGAATCTCATGCTGATCTCTAAAAAAAAAATGAATGGCATACTCGTACCTATGATTAGTAGTTGGTTAGTTGACTTTGACTCTCAAGTTGGTAGAGACTAAGTGTTTGTTTTAGTCGTCTGCTGCACTTGTCAACATAGTTCTTAAATTGGGACTAGATTAGCCAATTTCACTAGTGAATTTAGTTATTTAATTTATACGATAACAAATTAAATTGATTAATGGTTATGTTCTAGAATTAATATAACACAAATTCCAAGATTTGGAAATCTGAGTTGCCTTTCCATCGTGAAAGAGCATGCTTAAAATTAAAGTGCTCCTGTGCTCGAACCATGGCGTATAGAAGTGTGCCTTTAACTTTAAGGCTTTAAGCTTCTCGGTTCATTTCATACTAGATCTTTCCCTTGCCTCTTTCCGATTATGGAGTAAAAAGAACAAATGTTTATAATGTACTTTGCATTACATCAAGTACCATACAATGAAATCTTGAAAGAAAATGAAGTTAAGCCCACTGCATGCCTAAATATATGTTCAAATGTCAAAATTCAATGTATCATATCCATGATTTTCTTTTCCTTTACCTCTTCCTCTTTTGGAATTCATTTATCAAAAAGTACTGCGCGCCCTCTGTTTATTCTCTTTTTCTGTGGTCCCTCATCATCAGCTTCTGCTTCTCTAACACTTTTTCTGTTGGTCTTTCTAATTTTAAATTATAACTTGTTTCTTATAAATAGGAAGAAGGTATTATTAATTATTCCCCGGTTAAATCATGCAAGAAATGCAGCAATGCTTTAAATCTTTATTAATATATATAGTTGCTTCATAAGGCTTTTGTAATGGAAACTAATTAGTAATTAATGTGCATGCGGAGAGAAGAAATGATGAGAAGGGCGGGAGACTGGAAGTTCAGGTAATGTCAGCACCTCAACTTTCAGAGCCGCGAGTGTTGCCAAAGATGCGGAGAGAGGGACGACTTTGCTAGCCGTTCAAGCTGCTTCAAGTGTGGTGCTTTCAAAGCTGATAGAAATTTAGGAACAAATGATGCACAATTATTATAGCAGACCTGCATGGAAATCAGGTGACTCACTCATAATAATAGATACTTGCCAAAGTTTTCTTTTTTTATGAAAAATTTTAAGTGAGTTGAATTTTGACAACTCATCACGACTAAAATAAGCCGAAAGCCTCAAGGTGTAAATCATAGAAGTAATTATAAACTATCCACTCATCAATAATAAGATTCAAACTCACAGATGTGAGTAGTAGTGTTCTTACCAACTAAACCAACTTTAATTCGCTATATATCAACATCTTTTGAGGGAACAATTTGTGCTTTTAGTTTGGCTACTGTTTTTGAAGATTGTGATGAGTTGCAAAAGGCAACATTGGTATTAGAGGCGTGCAATATGATGTTTGTTGGGTTCGACCTTCCTTTACTGCCTTTAGGAGTTGCATAATTTGAAAACTTTCTGTCCCTACTTTGCACCCTTTATACTAGTCATAATTAAGAATAAGATTCTTACTTTGCTCAAATAGGTACAACTAAAACAGTGCTAGTCTTTCTATGCGTTTCTTGACATGAACAAAACATTATTTTTTTTTTGTCTTACACTTTCTGCAGATCGGGATGCAATGAACACAACTTTGCTAGCTGAGAGGAATGTTTCAAATGCTATGGCTCCAAGGGACTCGCACTAGCTAGAAATGAGATTATCCAATTTGGGGTATATATTCACCATTTATTAGCAGTTACAATTTCTGCTTCTGAATCTGAAGCATAAAATTATTGGCATATTACCACGCATGTTCCTTTAATTACAGCTTTACAAGAATTAGAGAATTTAATTGGTTATATTAAATTTGTAATTAATTTATATATATTTTTTCTTTAAATTATTGATAAAACTATTGATATTTAATTTTTAAATTTTCTTTAAGTTATTTTTTGGCTTGAGCAATCAATATTGAAGACAATTTAGAGGGATTATATATGTATCAAAACAATTTTTTTAAAAGGTTCTATATAAAGAATTAGAGGCATACTAATAAAAATATTCATGGTTTAATTTTGTTTTAGGGATCCTAGCCAAGGAGAGACAAGAGATTCTGCAAGATTTCTTACAGCTTCTTCTGGATGTAAAAGTCATTTTGAATTCTACATATAAAACAGTGGTTTCAATGTCATGTTACAATAAGAAGCTGCATCCCTTGCACTTTCTGTGATTTACCACACGAATCATCAATGTTGTTTTGTAGTCTAAATTACTTAATTAGTTTCTGATTGGTATTCGGATTATAGACTTCATTTATTGTATGGTGCATGGTTTTCTTAAATGAAGATGACTCTTAATTTCTGATTAGATAAACTAATAGTACTACTTCCCTGAATGCATGTAAGTAGGTGTGAGTGATGGAACAATCTTCATACTTCATTTGACCGTAATGGAATGTTAGAATAATACTAGGAAACCCAAATATTTGGCAGGCTGAACAGTAACATTATTAAATTCAAGTTTTAGACTAGACCTGTTAAAACGGACCAGTCGAACCCACGTGGATCCATAACGGATTAAGTTAAAAGTGAGTTAGTCCAGCTCGGCCCACTTTTGTGTGGGCTAACAAAATGTTCGTCCGACCCGACCCATCACGGATTGGTGGGTTATGCGGGCTGACCCACTTTTTTATCTTTTTTTTTGTAAAAAAAAAAAAAATTATTCCAAACAACTTAAAATAAAATTCAATATAAAAACCAAACTAAATCAAATCCAAACATTCAATATTAAAGTGATTGAAGTCTACAAAATAAACATTCAACAGTGAGATAATTAAAATTTAAATATCATGAAAAATAAACTTCTAAACTATTGAAATTAAACAGTAGACTCATGGACTGTGAAATTCAGAGCAACTTTCTCTTCTTTCTCAACATCACCATTAATTTCATCTACAAAAACAAACAAAAATAAACAATATCATTAATAAGTCAAATAAATAAAACAACACACATTATTGTTATGATTATTTTAAGAACAATTATTGTTATGCTTTTACCCATTACTTCATGTTGATTATGTGAGTGATAAATTATATAAATGTGAAATTTACTCACATTATTGTTATGATTATTTTAAGAACAATTATTGTGATTATATGCTATAAAACTATACTCATATCTTCGATGATTTCAAAGTTAAGTTAATTATTTTATATTTTACTCTTTTTACTTATTTAAATATTAATAAATATGAAATATACATGTTATAAGAAAATATATGATAAGTTATTTTAATAAATCATAATATTTGATATATTGTATTTTATGATGATAACCCCATGAAAAGATGATCATCAATATGTTTAATTTTGAAAGATATTCATAATACTTATAAATTTCATTTATAATGAATTATTTATAATAAATTATAAAATAATAAAAAATTTATTTTATAATGCAAAAGTTTAATGAAATTAAATTTAAATAAATATAAATTTATATTTACTATTTTCTTTTTAATTTATACACATAAAGAGCAAATCATGAAAATTTTCAATAGACTTAAACATGTTTGAAGATAATACCTGCTTAATTAAAAATATAATTAATTTTTTTACTCAATTTTAATGTAATTATATTTAATATGATACTAAATATTTAGAAAAAAGATAAATTTATTGATATATATATATATATATATATATATATATATTAAATAATATTAAATACCAACAAAATATTAAGAAATTATATTTTTAAGAAATTAAGAAAGGTGCAGGCTTTGCGTAGTTGCCTTGCGGACCATTAGCATAACAATTGCTAATTCAATTGAGTTTGTTTGGGCTTGTTCTATTAGTGAATGTGAATTGCCACTTGAATTGTTAGTTATAAAATAAAAATTTAATTTCTTAATAATTATAAATTTATAATAATAATAAAATAAAATAATATATTATTTAAATTTGTTGGGTTGACAGACTGACCCACCAACCCACGGGTTGAGCCCACCTAACCCACGGGCTAAATGGACGGGCTGAAAAGTTGCTTTGCTCAATTTTTTTTGAGCTCGATCCACCTCTTTTGAGCTCGATCCACCTCTGTCCCGCAGTGGGCCCACGGGACAGAACCCATTTTAATGTCTCTATTTTAGACTCACCAATAAAAAAAATATTTATCATTAACTTTTATAAAGTAAAAGTTAACAAAAAGCTTAACATCTACCTTATTTGAAGTAAAAGAATTTCTTTCAGTGCTTTATATATATATATATATATATATATATATATATATATATATATATATATATATATATATATATATATAAAAGTTTGTTATAAACATCATTTATGGTTAGGTTGACCTTTATACAAGTATTTAATTATATAAATTAAAATGATTTTATTATGTTCTTTTAAATAATACTTTAAAGATAATAAAAATTATTAGAATTTAAAATAAAATAAGATTTAATTTGAATTTAAAAATAATTAAATATTCATGATAACAGTAACTTCTTCAGTTAATTTAATTTTTTATGTGATTAATTTAAATTTATTTTTGAAGAAAAAAAGTAATAGTAACATGTTTATAATAACAATTTTAATTTTAAAAAAACAATATCTTAAAAATAATCTCACTTCTATAGATTGTATGTGGATATTATTATGATTTCAAATCCGTGGATCACTTATAACAAACTTAACTCTTTCAATACTACACTTCTTTTTTTTTTTATGCAAATATCATACTACTTGTCTATTAACATAAATAACTTTTGCTTATTTTTTTTTAAATTATCTATAAACTTAGAACCGAGAGTGCTTTTAGAATTTATTTTTCAAAGAAAATATTTTAGGATTCTTTCTAAATAAAGGAGTTTTTCTTCAACAATGACAATTTGAGAAATATTTTCTTAACCCATCTCTATTTATCTATTTTTTTTTTCATTTTTATTTTTAAATTGAATTTCAATATATTTTTTAAAAGAAATTACAAATAATCTTCTTATATTTATAAATGTGTAAGGCTATCTATTTTACCTATATTTATACTTTCACCCTCATCTTTATTTGAATATTCACGTCTCGTGAAACAGTGACATTCTCCTCATTCGGTACATCTTTTATGTTTTTTAATTTATCAATTAAACACTTTAACAAACAATAGCTAAAAAAATATTTGAATACAGATATTCTTTATCTTCATTTTTAGAATTAATCCCGTATAAATCAAATTCTTTGATTTAATGAATCGAATTCTTTATCATTTAAACTAAATATATATTAAAATATTTGAATAAAAATGTTTAAAAGTTCAACATTCTCTCATTTTAAAAAATGTTGACAAGCACATTTTTTATTAATAAATTAATTAAGATTTCTATCACATCAAAAATGGACAGTGACTTGGTACTTAGTACTTAGTTTGATTTGTCATATTTAGGTGGAGATATGGTAAATATACGGTATTATATTTTAAATTAAAAAAAGACAACAGAACAGAATTTATAGGGGTGAAAGGTGAAGATTGGAATGAAGAAATCCAAATTAGGAGGGTAGCCCTGCCCAGCTGTAACCGTCCAACCTCAATTCATTCATTCTATGTTGTTGCCTCTCTTCTTCTGTCGTCTTCTTCCCCTCACTCTTTCAACTTTCACGTAACACCACACCCTTCTTTTCTTACTCTTACTCTTATGCTTTTCACCTTCTTCACTTCACTACCCTTTACCCTTCTCTGTGACACACACTCTTTCTGCTTCACGTTTTCAATGGCTTCATGTGAGTCTTCCTTCCCTCTATTCTCTCTTTTTCTCTTCATTGATTGGATTACAAATTAATATTGCTACTTCAAAAGGGGCGAAAATTCTTTTTCCAGATTCTGTTTTGCATGTGCTTTGCAATATCAGAGACTGTGTGGTTAATGTGATACCAAAATGTTCTTCATCATTTTTTTTTTCTTTGGCGAATAGCGAATTACCAAGGTGTGGAAAATGTGATGTTTCAATGTTTAAAACGGGATAAGAAAGCGAATTTGAGATAATATTTGGGTTATCTAATATGGTCATTGCTGGTTTAATGATATTATATTTGCTTTGCACTGAGTACTTACTCAGTGAGTTCTAATTTTAGATAAATAAATTGTGACTTAAAAGAGTAATCATGATAAAAAATTAAATTAGATTGTCACTTAAAGGGTAGAAAAAAATTTCAAATGATGGGTCAAGAAGTACATGACTAATCCCAGGGACTTCCAATTCTATAGGTATCAGACTGTTGTTAAATTCGTAAATTGCACTGCAGTCATCTTTTTGGATGTAATTATTTGTTAAACAGCATAACAGGTTGTAACTTCGGACTAACTGTTTGAAGTATAGGTTGTATTTGCCTTTGAAGCTTTATTTTTACTGTTTGGCTTGGTTAGGTTCACGTCCATTATTGACTCGGATATATATTTGAAGACTGTGGGCATAACTTAGCCCTGACAACGAAATTCTCTCTTCTCTCTGATTTATATAATGTGTATTGTGTGTTAAATAATCAATACTACTATCCAATCTCTTTATTTTGCTTTCTGCTAGTGTGTGAGGCTTCTTGGTATGTTCATTCCATGACTTAGCCTTAGCTTAGCTAGCTCTCATTTTTCAGAGCTGTAATTGACATTGCATTAGTAAAACTCTATTCTTTTTCTAGATTGTAGCAGATATTCCTTGTCTTGACATATAGATACTTCCATGCTAACATGATAGAGTATGGAGTTTGTTTTCAGACCACTAAATGGTTAATTATAATTATATGTATCCCCAAAAATAATGGTTATTGCATCACTAATTCTATGACAGGTAGTATAGGGACCCCAAATATTAAAGTATTGAACTTGCACTTTGGTGGAAAAAAAGTTGGCCTCTCACGACAATTTGGTACAAGAAGCTGGATCAGTAGGCTGCAGTATACTAGTTTGGTTATGTCACGACAGACAGTTAGGTTTTTAGCATCATCCAATGGCCCATCGACAGAGATCCAATGTAAGTTCTTCTATTCTTTGATTTTTTTACAATTTTTTCTTGTATAAGCTATATTAAAACTTTCATTGCTTTATTACTCAATTTCTGTAAGCTTATTAGAAGAATTCTTACCGTCAATACGGTTTTATATAACGAAGTCGCCATGAACCTAGTATTCCAAAAGCTTAAGTTGGATGGAAGTACAAGGATGGTTTTATATCCAACACGTCCCCTCATGCAATTCATATTGTGTTGACATTCAACTTTTTATTTGAAGAATGGGAGCAGCAAAGATCAAATTCTACACCACTTGACAACATTGATATGCATGTGAATCCATGCTGTAATCTGGTTCACTTTTTAAAGAAGTGTTTAAACTGACTTATTTTTTTGTGTAAAGACGAGACTATTTAAAATACCATATAAGGCAATTGACTTGGAATTTTGCATAAGGCAAAGACTGTTAACTTATATTTGTACCATAGTCTGACTTCTATGACATACTTTAAATGGTTATGTAACAGTTGCTGCAAGGTCAGAAGGTTCTGAAGAGATTAGATCTTCAGGTCTGACAAGTGAGCTTATTCCTAATATTAATGAGGTTAGTACTTTGAAAATCTCACTGTCTATGCATCTCTTCCTCTTCTCACTATTCAGGGGCAATCATCTATAAAACATACAAATTTGTGATGACTTTATTATGTGGTCTTCATCTGTTACCATATTTGTTCATTTAATGCTTTGACTACTTTTAAGGTTATTTTCAATTTGCTGCTGCCCGAGGCTTGACCTGATTTCTATTTACCCTGTTTGATTTATGAGTAAATTGCTTTATATTTATAAAACCATTTTATGTATTAAACTTTTACATGCTCTGATCTGCTATATTTTATAGCATATTTTGCCAGTATATATCTAGTCTAAAATTGATCAATGCCTTGCTTGAAATCTTAGTCTACATTAGGTTCTTGACTGTAAGCTCTTTCAGATTGAACTGGCAAAGCACATGCCAAAATAAGAGTAAAGTTTGTGTCCAAGCTTATGAACCTATCAGATGTTTAACATCCTAAGGCTTGACCTACCGCACACTGGTGAGGCATGTGCTCTCATTGGAATGCTGTAACTGTCTCACTCAAGTTCAGACTTAGCGTAGATCCCAAAAATAATATTTAGAATCTGGATTACAGAAATTTGTATTGATGCTTTTGTGATTTCCTTTACTTGGTAGTGTAAAATAATCGTTTTAATCTGTTAGTTATGAAGTTTTGCCATGCTTGAAAAACTTCTCTCTTATGACTCTTGAAAGGAGATATGTTATATTGTAACTCACAAGTTTATTTTCTACCTTATCCTTCATGAATGGAAAATTTGAAGTCATGTATTTCTATATTTTTGTTTCTAAAATTTTAAAATATGGAATCTCTTTGCAGGTGGAGTTCCTGCTCACAAAATTATGCGACACAAGTTCAATTGGGGAGTTAGATTTAAAAGTAAGCACAATGAAATTGAATTTTGATCTCTTTATCAGCACAATATTTTCAACTTTTATCTCATAAGATATATCGTAAATCTTGCTTACTATTGTTGTATCCTTTCTTCATTGTCATCTGCCCAACCTCCAAATGATATCAGCTTGCTGGATTTCACCTGCATGTAGTGAGGGATTTGACTGAAAAAACTAAAACTCTACCTCCTCTGATTCCTGCTTCTGTAAGTATAATTAATGTCACAGAAACACCTAAAACAAATGGATCAGTTCCTACAACTTCGTTGGCTGTCTCGAAGCCAGTAGACCCAGTACCTTCTTCAGGGTCCATCCAGAGATTCCTAGACAAAGCTGCTGATGAAGGCTTGGTAATAATTCAGTCTCCAAAGGTAAGAATCTGAAACTTATAGTTTGCATCCCTTACATAGTGCGCACTCTAAAACTGTAGAGCAGGTGGGTTTCTTTAGGAGATCACGGACGATAAAGGGGAAGCGTGCTCCACCATCATGTAAAGAGGTACAGTTGTTCACAGCTTTTCTCTTTTCTTTTTGGGAAATCTTATTATCTTGCACATTCACACCTTGTGCGGATATAGAGAAAATACAACTTGGAAATTTTATTTATTGGTGATTTTCCCATCTCTATCTGTATTGACAATTAAATATATGATCACAAAACTGCAATGTTTTGGAAATAATGCTAGTAGTAGTTGGGCAACTTCAGAAAATTTGGTTTATTAGCATGCCTTTGGCTTGTTGTTTTTGATGAAGTTGTGTGCCAATTGACAGAAGCAAAATGTTGAGGAGGGGCAAGTGATTTGTTATATTGAACAGCTTGGTGGTGAGCTGCCAATTGAGGTTTGAGTCTTGACCTCTCTTCCAAGTTGCATGATTATGATATCATGACTACTACTAACCATTGCTATGACTCTCATGTTTGTAGTCCGATGTGTCGGGAGAGGTCATCAAGATACTACGACAGGATGGCGGTTAGTTTCCCTGAGTCAATTTAATTTAATTTCTCTTTAAAGACTAGACTAGTATTGTGTGGTGTGACTCTTATTTTTGGTCTTTGACAGACCCTGTTGGATATGGTGATGCACTTGTTGCAATATTGCCATCATTTCCTGGAATAAAGAAGCTTCAATAACTCGAATTTATGGAAAAGAGACATTCTTGCCAGCCATGCAGTAATTGAGTCATACATATATTTCATTATTTTTGAGTTCCCGTGGTCCATAGGTTATTTGTTTTTAGTATTAGTTTTGCGTAGCAAAGACAAATTTGTTTTCTCATACTTTCCTGTTTGTGTTGGTGTTGTCACGCTCACTTGGCACAAATAGCCGCCTATTCAAGACACATGACTAGGAACAAGTGATTTTCTTAAAAAATAAATAAACACTGATTGATGATGTGTCATGTGCTGGAACGAAAAATTATCTGTTTTCTTATGCTAACAACACAGGCTTTTGAGCATATTCTTTATTATTGATTAAAATTTATTAAAATTATAAATGTTGATAGGTTTTATTTCTCATTCAATGAGTTTTTCTCTTGATTTTTAATAAATTTTAATCAATAATATAATGTTTCTGGAGACTAGAGAATATGTTCTTGCACTTGCTTATTAAATAAGTCACGTCAAATTTGTTTATTAAATAAGTTAGGTGAAACTTGTTTATTAAGTGATGTCAAATTTTATTAAAAAAACTTATTTAGTTAATAAAGTTAGATTTTAGGTGATTCAAAAGGTTTTAAATTTAATAAATTGGCTTATTTAAGTAATTTATTATTATTATTATTATTATTATTATTATTATTAATTATTTGAGATTATATTTTTTTATCTATTTAAAAGGTTAAAAAAAGATTAATTTATATATAAAATTAGGCTTATTAATTTAGTTAGAGACATGTTTTATAAAGTATTTAAAAGGTTTTGTTATAAAGTAAGCTTTCAAATAAGTATTCGAATTAGATTAGGATTAAAAAAATATATTAGATGAATAAACTAGGTTCGGGCTTTGTAAAAATTCAATTCAATACATTTTCACCTTTTCACCCTTAACGAAATAGTTTCATGTGGCATACCAAACTGTAAATGTGGGAGATATTTTAGTTTTTTTAATATGGCTTTGATACGAAGAAATTTTTGTTAAAAGTAACAATTCATTTTTCTCAGACAAATTTTTTAGTTAAAAAGACATGATTGGATTTTAATCTTCTTAAATAACATGACCATTCTTATTAGACTCATCTTTTAATTAAATTGTAATTTACCTTTTGTGAATTTGTTTATCATAACTTATTTGATTGTTTTTTATTTTTTTTGTTAAGTATTTATGCAGAGACTAAGGAAAAATTCGTCATATTTAAAAATCAAATATAAAAAATTTATATTTAATGGATAAAATAAATGGAAGTTTAAAAAATGAAGCTTGTGAAAAATATTTAGGGGGACAAAGACTATAACTTTTCTAAAATAACTCTAATCATCTAAAAAGTTACGATGTATACAGAGATTTAAAGAAAATCAATTTTTTGAATTGTTCCTCCATTTTTTAGGATGGTTTGGTTTGAGAAAATATTTTTTATTTTTTATTTATTTTTATCTTTAGTTATAATTTTTTTACCTTTTATTTTATTTTTTGTTTTTAAACATCTATAATAGGAATAGTGAAGAAAGTTATTACTTTTATACAATATTTTATTTAATGAAATACTTTTACACATTTTTTTTATCATGTCATTTATTACATTTTATATCTTTCTCTTAGTTGTAAAGTTTGATATACACTTGTGTACAAATAATAATAATAATAATAAATTATGTCATTCGCACTATGTTTGGTGTAAAGAAATGATAGAGAGATAGAGAAGAATAATAAAGAGTTGTGGCGCAGTGACAATGAAGATTAATTACTTATGCGCAAAAAAGAACAAAAATTGAAAAAAAAAAAGAAATAACGGTGTAAAAGAATGAATGAAGAAAGAGAAAACAAAGGTTGTGGGCCCTATGCGCAAATACTTATGTTCAAAAAAGAGCAAAAACAACAAAGAAACAAATATGGATCTAGGGTTTTATTTGACGGCAAAAAGTAATATTGCTTACATCTTCTTCATTCTGTGAGTTGGTTTGTTGCTCATGTTGGATTAGTGTCCTCCATTGCTTATGCCACACTATTCTAGTTGGTCCTTTGTTTGATATCCAATAAGCAAGGTAAATATTGTTGTTTGTGATAGTTAATTACCTTCATTCCTTAGTTGATTAAGAATGTGAAAAAATCATTATATATATTTTTCTTTTGGTGACTGGAATGCAAAATTGATAATCGATTTGCTTGATGCATAATCAATTACATCATTTTTTTTCTCTCATTTATATCTAATGTATTATAAATAATGGTAAAATTAATAATAATAAATTGCGTTTGTGTCATTCACACTTTCTTTAGGGGTAAAAGAAGAAAAATGAAGAGAAATAATGAAGCCTTGGCGGCTAGTGATAGTAAAGATTAATTACTTATGCATAAAAAATAGAAATAAAAAAGGAATAATAATGTAAAAGAATGAATGAAGAAAGAGAAAAAAAAAGTTGTGAGCCCTACACACAAATACTTATGCGCATAAAAGAGTAAAAACAACAAAGAAACTGATATGGATCTAGGGTTTTGTCTGGCTTCCAAAATTAATCTTGCTTAAATCTTTGCTCTTTGAGTTGATGTGTTGCTCATGTCAGTCTGATTATGTCTTGCTCATGCTACACTATTCTCCTTGTGGGTCATTTGTTTGATATTCAATAAGCTAAGGTAAACAATTTTGTTTATGATAGTCTATTAGTTTCGTTCCTTAATTGATTAAGATTAGGTAAAAAAAATGATGATATTTTTTTGGGTGATTTGAATGCAAAATTGATATGAGCCTTACACACAAAT
The DNA here is from genome assembly GCF_000004515.6 of Glycine max. NCBI lineage: Eukaryota > Viridiplantae > Streptophyta > Magnoliopsida > Fabales > Fabaceae > Glycine > Glycine max. Next base: position 44,393,831 of record NC_038249.2, read on the forward strand.
ACTTATGCACAAAACAGAGCAAAAATAACAAAGAAATCGATATGGGTCTACTCTAGGGTTTAATTTGTCTTCCAAAAATCAATCTTTCTTACAATCCTGTTCTGTGAGTTGGTCAGTTACTCTTGTCAGACTGGTCGTATGGTCGTATTCTCCTTTATTCATGCTACATTATTCTTCAAGTTGATCCTTTTTTTTTATCCAATAAACAAAGGTAAATATTTTTGTCTATGATATTTGATTAGCTTCTTTCCTTAATTGATTAAGATAATATAAAAAAATATTATATATTTTTTTTCTTTTTGTGACTGGAATACAAAATTGATAATCAATTTTCTTGATTTATAATCATGTGTATGGGTTTTTTTTTTTCTTGTCTCCTTTATATCAAATGTCTTATAAACAAAGATAAAATAATATTTTTATATTTAATCTAATTTCTCTTCTCTCCATCTATTCAAACCAAACAAACTCACAATATGGTATCTTTTGCTAATTTCTCTTAAACAAGACAACCCAAAATTCCACCATCATTAAGCTCTCTTTCTCCTTATTTCCATTCATTATATTTTATATATTTATTTATTTATTATTATTATTATTATATGGGATGTTTTACTAAAAGAAAAAAAGTAAAAAGGGGATTGACATTGAAGCCCAAAGGCCACAATATATGTTGGTAGCGACTACGGAGGGTATTTTGGTATTTTGAGGTAGTAATTTCATTTGGGCACGAATTCCATTTTGACTGGATTTGAGTGTTGTGGAAGCAGGTGAATAAATACATAGAAACATATATAAGAAGCAGAAACTAATGGTATTCGAATTCACAATCACATTCTAGTTTGTGTGTGTTTGAGTTGAAGAACGAAAGATGGAGGCACAAAGTCATGGTTTCAACGCAGAATCATCAGATAGTAACAAGCTGATGGTGAAGACAGAGATGTGCAGGAGATTCAGAAGGGGCGTGTGCGTTCATGGATCGAAATGCATATACGCACACAGCGTTGCGGAGCTCAGACTACAACGCCAACCCAAACAATGCAGATTCTTCCTTCAAAACAAACGCTGCCACTATGGACGCACCTGTCGTTTCCTCCATTCATCCACACCACTCAACCCAAACCCGCAACCAGGTTAATTAGTTATTTTAATTTTCTTCTTCTCTTCTCTTAATTCTAATTCTTGTTTCTTCCATCATTATAAATCGATCGTATCAACATAATTTACCTACATTTCCCCACCATTACATTGCGCTTGTGTTAATGTATATCTACAAATCTAAATCCTTCACTTTTTATGATTCCAATTAACTTTTATTTTAAAAAGAAATGTTTTATGACTTTCAAAATTTAAAGAGTTACAAAAAATAATGTATTTTTTTATAATCCATTTGATAATTTAAAATGTTTTAGTTGTATTTTAAAGAGTGGTCATTAGTCAACCATCCCATACAGTAGCGCTGAAAGAAGTCAAGCAAGCTTGGCCACGTATGCATGGATGGATCTTTGTGAACAAAAATATTTTGGTCCAACAAAAAACAGATTTTATTTTCCTTTTGGAAAGAATAGAGGCAGATACTTGTTTTTCATTATTGATAAACAAAAACTGTTGGGTTTGATTTGATGTTACTAAATTTTAAAATATTTTGCATGGCATTTTGTGATTCTATAGAATATTATTGACCTGTCCGTGTAAATAAATTCTGAGGCTTGTTGTTTTTGAGAATGCAGAAGTAGGGAAACTTGATCCCTACTCTTCTCCAGAATCCAAGAGAATGCGAACTTGTGCAGCTGCTCCAAGTGATGATGGCTGCTCTTCTGCAGAACAAAGGATAATGCAAACTTCTGCTGCTGCTGATGCTGCTACAAATGCTTCAACTAGCACTGTGGCAACTAAGAATGAACCATCATATCCTGTTAAGTTCATTTTCAAAAACAATGATCTACAAAGGATCAGTCGCATCTATGCTGATTGGATTTGAGATCGATGCACCCTGCTGAGTGGATAACTATACCAAAACTAAGCAATTTTTCTAAAAATGTAAAATTCTCATATCACTTTGACCGAGTTTGCTTTGATTAATATGGTTCAGTCTATTTTTTACTATTTTTTTTACAGGTTATATACTTCTTTATTTCATGCAGATATTAGATATACAAAGATTTCTTTTTACAAAGCCTGCCAAATTTACGACACTATTATGCGTTAGCACTTATTACATTCATGGCAATGGCCTTCTGTTTTACCCAATTAGAGTAACTACGAAAATAATATTAGCTAACAAGGAAAAAAAGTTTCAAAGAAATTAAAATCATAACCAGCTCGTATTCTCTTTAATTTGTACTGTTGGAGCAGAGCTCATTACTCAGTGTTGCATTATATTCATTCTGCCATAACTGATATCCAGAACGGTTCAAACTTCAAAAGATGATAATATATTCCTAAGCAAAGACCTTTTTCAACATTAACATTACTAAGCTAGCAAGGCGAGTAACGTATAAAACAAGAGATCTGGGAAAAAAAAAAGAACAGAAATATGTTTGAACTTATTATATGTATATAATTCCAACTTATTTTAGTTTTTATAATTTTCAACTAGTAATTAAAAAGTCAACTTTAAGGTTCTTATGTTCTTGAAATGTTTATATGTTATTCATGTAACATTATTTTACAAAATATTTCCATCGCATTACTTATTTCATGGTGTGCTTTTTTTTCCTTCTCTTTGTATCTATCTCTGCCCCATGCCCCCATCCCCATGTGTAAAAATTTTGTAGAATGTTGATATATAATTGTCACTACTATTCAAATATTGACACCAAACATCTAAGCTGCGGAACATTAGACAGCAGAGGAGGGATTTTCATGAGCCGTAAGTATGCTCATCATATTTGAGAAAGCGTTTGTGCAGTCATCAAGAACAAAGGTTCTACACAAAATAAAGGACATAAAATAGAGTGGGCAGTTTTTGGATATCAAACAAACCTTCCCTTAAGGTATTTTTAATGTGGTCGATTTTTTCTCTTTTGCAATTATTTTCGTTATAACACCTGTTGCTCTAACCAATTGTCCACTGATTCTGAGTGCGAATTCTATATTATAGCCATACCTAAAGGCATATTGGTTGAAATAGATTATTTTTTTTATCAATAAAGAATTTTCCCAAATAGTGCAAGCTTAGAAAGATGAGAAGTGATCAAAACTGTTGTTGTACATACTTGTAAAGAACTCAAATGTAGCGGTGGTATAATAATTACATATGCATGGTTGCGGTTCTTGTTCCAACTCAATAAAAGCACAAAGCATTTGCATCCTCCTCTGACCTTTAAATCTTGGAATTTCCGTATTCAGCCTCAATTGCTAGCCATTAAGTGATGATGACGAAATAGTGAGATTTTTTTTTTTTTGGTGTGATGGATAAAACAGTGAGATGAGGGCCAACAGAACGTAGTAACGATGGAAAGAAAATCAAGGTGATGGCTTTAAAATTAAATTAAGAATGGCGAACACTATTGTTATCCTTTCAACTCTAAGTCTAACCATATCATCTTTGATGATCTCTTTCTTTGGCACCCTATGAAGTGTGAACGCATAATTAAATAAGGCTTTTAAAGGTTTTACCACCACGTAAAGGTGATTCTATTTGAGTCAAATGAACATTGTTATCCATTCAGAAAGCTAAATGACGCATAATTAATAAAGGCTTTTAAAGGTTTTACACGTCTAGGCTTCAGACCAGAGTTTTGGTTAAATTAATTCATGTCCCTATGTTTTGCGTTTTATTTTCTGGTTTTATATGTTTGTCATAAGTACTAACACCAAATTACAGATATGATAGAAAGTTCTTCAAGCTCAAATAAGGCTGATTTGTGCATGAAAACAGAAGGAATACGTGCTCTAATACTCAACATACATCTTTGGCATAATTACAATAATGTTATTGAATACAGGAGTTTGCATTAATGAAATGAACAATATCAATGAAATCAGAAGAATCTTGATACATAATTAATGAAATACAATAGTTGCTTTCTTTCTTTTGTTGTTCATGTATTTTGCCCAGAGGATTTTACCCATTTGATAGTTGATCTGGCTAATGCATCCATTGGATCAATACATTTCTTGATAAGAGGATCATCTGGGGGCAAGAGGTCCCGCATATCATCAGAAGCCAGGATAATAAAATTTGCTGCTCTCACCAAAAGAACTTGAAGTGCAATTCTCAATAGATTGCATGCCCCTTCCATGTCCTTTCTGTTCAAAGCTTCAATTGCAGGTATTACTGTATGCTCCATTGTTGCTCTATCAGGCAGTACAACGTCAAATCCCTGAACACAAGTAAATAAGATCAACAGCTATCAAAATTTCTATTGCTCATCAACCCAATTCAGCACAGTCTTTCAAGAATTGCAGAAAAGGTAAAAAAAAAAAAAAAACTAGTGCATTATATATAAGTATGTACTTCATAGACAACTCCTTGTTCATAAATAAGAAAATGGCAAAATTGGAAAAATCAACAAAAGAAATAAAATTTGCATGTGCAGAGGTGTAGAAATACAAAATTCATTACGACATATTGACAAATGCCATTCAGAATTTTAGCAGCACTAGTGAGTGGTAACTCACAGCAGTGAAAGATGTAATAGTCTAATAGAGCTGTGATTGAATAAGGATGTAACCAGGTAGAATTCTTTCAATGTTCATAATATCAAACATGAAGGTTTAATAATACTTTGTATGCCCAGAGATTATTCTTCATATAGGAAAGATTTACTGATGAAACTAAACCAAAAGAGAAGAAAACGTCTGAAGTAGTGCTCACATTAAGGTTATGTAAAACATTTATGAAGTGTATGCTGTATTAAAGCATATCCTGTCATTCCTGTACTGGATTACAAAGGAAAGAATAAGATACTGTACTAGATTACTAAGGAAAGATTAAGTGATAAAAATTCCCTCCTACTGTGGTTGTTTTTGTGTCCAACTTCCATAATGAGCAAACCAATACTAAACCACTGATTCATTTGAACCAACAACTAGAGATTAAATATCGTATTCATCAAAGTTTAATGATCTAGAAGTTCTTTTTGACACAGGAAATAGGTGATAGGTTTACGGAGGAAACTGGATCTTCATGAATATGAAAATGAAAAACACTGTTCCGGTGTTTTTGTTTTGGCATATGAGAAATGTTGTTGGCACTTGTTGAATAAAGTTAAGAAACAAGTAAACAATACAAACAAATTATCTACTCATTGCAAACATCTAGTCCTATAGAACATAAACAAAACTTCCCACAAGGTACATATATATGGCTTCCCCAAGAAGAAGAAAATGTACATGGATATGAAATTGAGAAAGTCACAAGTGCTAAAACATTAAATTAGGCATCACATTTGACAAAGTATGAAATGACCAAATGCCCCATCCCTCACACAAATGACAAGATACTTCTCTCTTCCCACCCCTCCTCTTATTTATAGGCAATCTGCCTTAATTCCTTTCTGTCTCGGCCCAACAAACTAATTTATATCAACAATTAATTAACTAACTCTCTAACAAACTAAACTAATAGCCCCTTAATCAAACTCAGGCAACCACTTACATCTATCACATTTCCAATCATAAATGGTAATTGGGAAGTTTCTATAATCTTTGGAAGTAAAAATGAACTGCATTGGGTCTTGGCACATATTATATTACTGCTATGAAATTTTATTATGTTCAGATCTGTAGAAACTCTACCAAAACTGCTGCAGTTATTCAATAATCATAAGAAGCCAAGAAGAATGCAACTAATTTTGAAAGGATTTTATAAAGGTCTGCATCATATAGAGTGTTCTGAAAGTTATAATGTGAAAAAGAAAGGCTGCAACGGGTATTCCACAGAGCAACTACATTGACCTGAGTTGATATATATTATTACATTTAGCACAAGGAGCTATATATCGGGAGAAATTACTTTGTTCTGAAGTTTATTAGAGCATATACTTTCTCTTATTAGCCTAGTGTGTGCAGTAATAATAAGATGCTGTTGATAGTTAAGATAGCAAGGTATTGAAAATAAAACATAGGGAAATTACTTCATTCTGAAGCTTCTCCTTATAAAAACCAGCTGCTAGAGTTGCATTTGTTGCAAGCACTCCAATCCGCAAAGGACTACCGGCTTCAAGTGGCTTTAGCTTAGCTTCCTTGAGCTCCTTGGCAACGCACTCGGCCATGTGAAAAACAGGAACAGAACATCCCTCCGACACTTGTTCATACCAAGAATGTGACACATTACAGGGCATAACTATGCAACTAGTCCCTGAATTCTCAAGAAAAACCCTCTTATTTCTAAGAGTTTGCACGATTGGAGAAGAATCAAGCTTCAAATTTTCTGCTTTACTAGTGCTAGAAACAAAATAACTCCTTTCATAGGACAGAAGCTCCTTACTCAAGAGAGGATCAGAACACAGTACAAAAGGGGTGGAATTAACTCCATCTTGTGAACTAAACTCCACAAGTTTTCTCAAAAATTTGAGAGTGGCATCCACAGACACTCCTCCAATTATACCAACAGCACTTCCCTGAATGACAAAAGGAGCACCCCTCCCTGAATCAAGGTTTGGGACATGAAGCTTCTCAGAAAATTTGCCACTTCCATCTGCATTCAGAATAACTGAAGATGGGGGTGTGGCTTGAACTAGGCACCGCCTTGTCTTGCTCAAGTATCTACGACTAGGAGTAGTTACACAACAACCTAATAACAATGTTTGGAAGGGGTAACTCAAAGACATCACATCCAACATCTCCAATGTCTGAGAAATATTGAGAGTTGGAGTTCACTCTGTCTCTACCCTTCTCTTAGAACTTTTCCAAAATGGTGTCTTATTCTTGTCTCTGAAATTTACATCCCCATTTGAGTTCCAGAGTTTGAGAATCGATGAACAAGAACCATCCTATAGAAAAGCCCTTGTGCAGACATGTGGCTTCACAATTTCACTTCACACCAACCTCATTTCTCAATTCTCACCTCACAGTAAAACCCAACAACATGCTTCTCTTTCTCAAATAATGCACTGTTAGCACACGAGTAAACCGTATTCACAATGCTACCACACTTCTACTAGTACATGTTGGTTCTAATACAATTTTTTAAACACATTCTTTATTAATAATGGGAATTTATTGAAAATTCCCAAAATTTGTGAAAGACACTTCTAAACTTGTAATTTTGTAATTTCTTACAAGTTTTAGTCAATACTCCCTCGAATTAAACTCTTTTCCAATGAATAAAAGAAAGTCCACACAAACTCTTTTGGATTAGTCTATTTTATTCAAAAAAAAAAATATTGAGAGACTAATGTACTATCCATGACTTAAAAGAAATTATTGAAAAAAATCTATAATATCATCGTAAGCTAATGAAAGTTAAATAAGCAAAACAATATAAGAATTTTCAGTGAGGTTACTACATTTTTTAAATTTTATATAAAGCATAATAATGTAACCTTGTAGATGTTTATATAAAATATATTTAATTGTCCTTATTGATGATCTCTGTAGCTTGAAGGTTACTATCAGCGGAGGATGGAAATTGCAATCTATCTATGATGGTTAATAAAAAATAGTAATATTTATGAAACCAAAAATAAAAGTTAAGGGTGAACTGACCAAGGATTTCATTTTCATCATATACCAAATTCCCTTTTTTCTACTAATTCATCAAATGCGAATACCAATACTAATTATTCACAAATGGAGCAGAACAGACAAAGAAGTCGGAAGCATCAAAGAATGTTCTCGCCATGTGCAGCATTAGTGTCACGTTTCACATTGGTTGTATCATTCTCCTTTGGGCCCCGCCACTTGTGAAATAATCAAAATATTCAAATTAGAAAGTTTAGTCTTTACAGGTTGAGATTTTATAAAATAAAATAAAAAAAACAGTTGATATAATACTTTCTCGTAGGCTTCGGAATTTTTACAGAAAAAGATGTCATTACACTTTGGTTGCAGAGATATAAGGTTATCTCGTTAGTTGAAAAAGAAAAAAGATATTTCAAACAAAACTAAGGCATTAACATTAGTTATAAAAAAAAAAATGAACATTTGATTGTCCTGGGCCCGGCCCATCAAGTGTCTCTTAACAGTGGCCTAGATTTACAGTTGATCATTTCTTTTCCACCTATGTTCTAGCCAGTTGACCAAAATAAAAAGTGTGAAGTATTCTTTTACTCCTCAGGTGTCTTTAAATTATCTACTTTGCTTACATTTTAGTCTTCACTATTTTTTTGTTCGAAGATTAATATATGTCATAACTTAGTTTATTAGTTTATTTTAATATAAAGGAGTCTATTGATAGTAGTGAATGGTTGTAAACTAACTTCATAAGGTCACCAACAACTAATTTTAAACATTGCATTATCATTTTTTTATTTTTAATAGATTAAAATATTAAATGATATTTTTGAATGTTTATATCATCAATTTTAATCCTTCATCTATAATTTTCATTTCATATTGTGAAGTGATCTTAAAATTTATAAAAAAAAGTATGTAAAACTAATTGTCGGCCATATTGATAAATATATAAAAAAATTACTTTAATAAATTTGTCTATATTAAAATAGAATAAATTACAGTACACATAATGATTTTTTAAGCCTACAGTATACAATGATATAAACCCCTTAAAGGAAAAGAATGAAACTTTTAAAATAAAATACAATGAAAAATTAATTTAATCATCCCTCGGGAGGAGATTCTAATTTACTAAAAAAAAACTGTGTTTTAGCTAAACCTTTTTATGCCAATAGATTATGCTAGTGTAATAATTTTTAGTATTATGCAAAAAATAAACTATTTGGTTTTTTATTTTTCATTTTGTTCTTTTTATTCCAAATCTCAAGATTAAAGATGTACTACTATTTTTTTTGCTTAAAATAATTTGGAATATAAAAATTATAAATTTATCAAATAAATTAAATTTTATCTAAAACTATATTTTAATGTTAAAAAATAAATCAAATACGGAGATAAATTATAGTTATTAATTCAAAAAGATTGCATCCTAAAATAAACGATACTCTAAACTCTAACAATATATGTGATTATTATCATGCCCTGTAAGTAGATGTAAGAAAATGATCTTTCAGCAAAGCGAAGGTTCAACAGTCCACAACCTTTGGTTCTTCCATTAATCCATTAAATACATTAAACTTTCTGAAGATCTAAAAAGTTATATGCAAACGTTGACATGATATCCGTTCTTGTATGTTGGTAGCCATCTCCATTAAAGAACTAACAACTAAACACTACTAAAAAAACAAAATTTCCTTATTAATGCGTAAAAGGAACAAGTGATTTCATTCTCCCATAATAAAACGCGGCAATCCAAATCTAACACCTTGTTCTTTTTCTTGAAGCACAAAACAATGGATGCTCTGAATTTGACTTTAATCCTCACATTTTGCATCATTGCTGCCCTCTCACAAGCAACGCATCATCTAGCCATCAAATCTTCGAAGCTTAACCAAACCCAGCAGCAGGTAAGAAGTAGTTTTCATTAATGCCCTATTTACGTATGAACTAATTAATTAAGCATGCATATTGACGTAAAGAACATAATATATAGGTAGATTAGAGATGTAAGGGTAGTCAAATTTCAAAAAAGCATTTCCATTATTTTTTACCAAACAAATGTTAGTCTGGTATAATGTTAGTTTTATTAACAGAGGACAACATTTTTTTCTTCCATTTTTCTTTAATCATTCAATTCATCTTATATCTCCTACTAAAGCATTTTCATATATATTTTGCACATGACACTAAAATCAAGATATATGAATCGTATATGCAAGTTGCAGCTCGACGAGGGTTGTAGTTACGTTGCCACCATAAAGACAAGTTGCAGTTCTACTTTCTACGCGAGAGGTGAAATCGATCTTATATTTGGTGACGCTTATGGCAATCAGGTTCCTACTCTACCATAATCATATATATGCGTCTCTCTTGCTCTTAAAATCAAGCCAATAAAAAAATGTATATAATAATGAGTAAATAGTAGTAATTGATATTAATTTTATTTGTGTGAATTTGATTGATAATCAATCAGGTTTATGTTCCAGAACTGCCTGGTCATTTTGATGATTGTTCTACGAATTCATATGATGTGATACAGCACGGTGCATGTACACACCAAATCTGCCATCTACAGCTATACTGGACTGGAGATTCTGATTTGATACTGGAGACAGTGAGCATATATAACCACCTCGACGACCCTGTTACATTTTACTACCACACTGTTATTCCTCCGGCGGGTGGTCCCTATGGCTTTGATGATTGTCATGATTATTAGTACATCATTCGTTAATATTTCTGGAAGGGCATTGTCTTTTATAATTCAATTATGAAAAACAAAATATTAAATTATTAATTATATTTTATTAGTAACTAATTTTTTTAAAATGGTTCTTATATAAAAATAATAATTAAACTACGTATAAATTTATTTATATGCTGTTATATACTTATTTTATAATGGTTTTTTTTAACGGCCAAACAGTTTTATTAAAGAAGCAATCTTTTAGGATGTACAAGACGTACCCTTAAAGATCTAGAAATACAAGTTTGATTGATCAAACCCCATCAAACCTCTGAAGCAAAATACATGAATTCCAATCCCAAGATCATTCGAAAACTACCAGACCCAACCCCACGCTAACAAGCAAACACAACTGCCCAAAAATCACCATGATCACTTCAAACTACACCCATCTTTAACGAGATTCTGGCAAACAGAAATATAGCGTTTATAACCGACCGTTGCCCATCAAAACTCCTCCTAACACGGGACTTTGTTCACCAGATGTAAACAGGCTAGCCCTTGCAGGTATTTATAGCAAAAAAAAATTGTTTATTGCCAATCATTGACATCGAAACTTGCCTCATAATATAGGTGAAATGCTTGAAAAACAAAAACAAAAAAATCCAAATTTAACCAAAAAAAAAAAAGAAAGAAATAGTAGCTTGCATCAGTAACCAAATGCACGTTGATTTTCAATAACTCTACTTTCAATAAGATTTTGATTGTAATTTCTTTAAATTAAAACAAAGAAATCCAAACATATATTAATTTCTAAATCTTCTAGAGCATTTAAGACGAGTGGATATTAATGATACTCCCACCAAAACAAATAATGAAAAAGATGTAAAAGAACATGCTGTTTGCTGATTTGTTATACCATATGCGGAGCGGTTAAAACTTAAAGTAATGTTCTTATTAATACAAAGTGAGCAGTATATTACCAATGGCTAGAACAAAAAGTGGAAAAGTGGAGAGAATATTTAGAACCAGTGTATTTCCTTTTTCTATTATTTCCTCTCAGTATATCTCCGGGCATAGGTGGTGCAGCAGGCACGTCATTAAGACTACTTTACATATGCTACTACTGAAAACCTTTAGCCAAACATATTCTGTTGCCTTTCAAACGTAACTACCATTGCAATCACATGATTTACTTTCACAGCCTCTGCGCAACTCTTTCATACAAATCACGAGGCCAATTCCTCCTTAAATTGTTTGCAATGAAACTTGCAATCTGAAAAGGAAAAAAAAAAAGATTTAGCCATTATGAACATGCTACATTATAACCTAAGCTGACAAGGAAGCTTCATAAGTGCTGGTATAGGGTAACAATACACAAACCATACCCTCCCTCAAAAAGTGTGTAATATTTTCATAACATGTAAATTAAAATTTACCCTGTAGTTTGCTTGATGTTTATTTGTACCTCATTATTGCTTTTTCTTCTAGTAAAGGCAACATATTTTGTACAAAATCAAGCAAATTTTCTCGTCTTTCTTTTCTTGTACTAGTATAGAATTAATTTCATATCCATGATCTATATCCTATATATTTTATACAAAAATCAGAAAACAGAACAAATGAGTATTCACTACATCAGAATGGATTAAGGACAGAGGATAGGAATTTAAGTGCAGTTATCACATACAATAATGACATGGATTCGTATTAAAAGATTAGGACTAATTCCTAGGAAAACTTCAAGATATGAGTTATGTTTTCAACTTGACCATAGATTTTACCATAACATTCGGAAGGCATAAGCTTAGTTCTGTGAGTGCTCCCATCAAATCATTGTTGACAAAGAATAAAGTGAACCATGCTATTTCAACAAAAGCAAATAAAGCAAAGATATAACCTAACAAAACAACGGGATCCATGAGATAATACCTTAGCCCTCAAGGCACGAAGAGATCCATCAGAGTCTGTCACATTATCCAGACAAGTGAGAGCAGTCTTCAAAAGATCTGGAATACAAGCTTGGACATGAGGAGATAAATTTTCAAGCACATCAACAGCAATATCAGGGCCTCGGGGGTCTAAAGGAAGGAATGGAAGTTTAGCAACCTCCCTTAATGCATCAAGATAATGTCCAAGCCTTGCTAATTTGTGAATCGACAATATTGACTCAAGTTGTCGTAACACAGTTTGCTGGTCAAAAACATGTTCTCTCTCTTGAAGCCTGCAAAAAGAATTCAATCGATCATTTTACTGAAGTATGGAATGCTGCTATGCTACATAAAAAAATAACAATAATTTTGTAGAATTGAACTTCTAAAATCATTCTGAGTTGCAGCAACTCAAGCAATAGTCAGGCAACTTGGAATTTCCAAGTCCAACTTCTTAAGAATAACATACTACACCCATGGAATCTGCAAACAAATGCCCAATCCTATGGTGGTACATCTCAATTCACCAGTATGTCATCCCCATGCCCATGCAGCACCTGGACTTCCCAGATATGATATGCAGAAGCAGACATTTTAACTGCTAGATCACTCCATGATAAATGGTAAGTGTAAAGATCAAAACATACTGGAGTAAAATCATCGCACAATAAATTCTAAATGTGCTAATATATTTCAAAGAATAAGCTGAAATAGAAGAATGCCAATATTACAGATCAAACTATAGCCATTTATGAAACAAGGAAATCAGATAAGAGCTTCAATATGACCTGACATCTGGGTAATAAGAGTATGTCTCCAAAATCTCATTGCCAGAATGGATGAGGCCAGCAGTACGACTCTCGCCATCTAATCTTCCACGGAAAAGGGCACAAATAGCTTCAGAGAGGCACTTATTGATGGTATCCAGTGCCGTTGAGAAGGAACCCACTCTCTTCTGAATTTCTATAGACTGAACCAAAAACATCCAGCATTGGTAAAAGCAATATTATGGTTAGACAAAAACCCAGTAATCCACAAAAAAGAATGTGAAACAAGGAAAAAAGAGAGGTAATGAAAAAATAGAGGCCAGAAAAGGAAGTATGGATGACTGGATAACATTATTGGAAAGATAAATCTAAGAGTAAAGACACAACAAGAAAAATAAAATGTGAAAAATAATTGCAATTTATATGAAATAACACATATTAAACTTTGAAAATAAATAAGTGAAAAATATCCCTGGATGCATTAAAGAATGATTTAGCTTTGCACCAGAAAAAAGCAAGTCTAAGAGGTCAAATTAAAATAAGGTTAATATCAGAATGAAGTGCTGCCCCACTCTCTAGCTACATCTAGAACCTGATTATGGTGTGTAAGATAACCTTATCAGGTTATAATTTGGTTATGGCAGATGAAGGAATTCCTTCTTTTCCTATTTTCCCCCCTAAATTAAAATGGTAGTATAAGAAAGAAAGAAATCACCTTGTCATACATCCCAGCCTCCTGACACTGGCATGCAGCTTCAATTAAAAATTGTTGCCTTGCTTTTGGATCAGTCACAAAACGTCCCAATTCACCTTCTTCTCCCGTACCTCTTGCACCAAGTAGAAGATATATGCCTCCATCCCTTAACAATAGTTCAGTTAGAAGCTGCTTCACCATCAAATTTCTCTGCCTTTGTTGATCAACATTACCTCTACCAGTCCAAGATAACTCCCCCCCGCCCACTGCTGCAGCAGCTTGTGCGAAATATTCTAGGGCCATTTGGAGATCACCAAGACGCAAATACATAGATCCATACTGCCTGATAATGGTCGACACTTCCGCATAAGCATCCATCACTCCTAACTTTTGCCCAGAACCAGCACCTTCAGAAAGGACCCCATGATCAGCTAGCACAATTGATAGGTGGGCAGCATCAATGTTATATCCTTCATCTCCTGCTTCCTTAGACAAGTATAATACAGCTGGAAGCAATTGAATGCTTAAAAGCAAGATATAGGGATATACCAAAGGATCTTTTCCATTTTTTGTATAGTACGAGGGCTCAAATTTATTCAGGTAACTTTGCAAATCATCCAAACTGTACGGAATCAGACCATCACTTAGAACAATGGATGAAGGTCCACTAGGGCAATCCCGCACAGCTGACAATTTGAACCACAAGAAATCCTCTATTGTACTAAAGAGACTTGGCTGATCTCTAAGCAGGCGATCGATATGCCTTCGAGAACCTGATATGATGGCATACAGAAGTAACTTTTTCTTGTCATATGCAGTACGACCTACCCGGTCACCAGTTCTCAACATTCTTTCACATTCCTCCGATGCAGCAGTTGCAATCTCTTCTGGTACCATCCCTCCTTTATTAATCCACTCTGTGAGCTGTCAGAAATAAGTAAATTGTTAAGAAAGATTACATCATAAATTAGTAAATAAGTAGTAACCACAGTATGTACCAAAGGAGCAAATTGATGTGAAGTACGTGAAGATTGGGCAACATTTCTTGCTTCGTCATAATAACCAGACCTCAGGCAAAAATATATCTGTCACCAAAATAGTGCAAGCTTAGCCCATCAACAATATTATTAATTTCAAGAAACAAAAAAGGAATTAGGAATATCAGTGAACTGAGTCAGACCAAGGAAAAATACAACAAAGAAAACAAATAATCTAGTATAGCTGATTTTATAATCAGACAAGCATCTGAAACCTGCTGCCATGTGGTATCAACAGGAGGCTGCCGCCGAGCATCGCCAGCATCAAAATCCAGTACACCATAATCCCTCAACCGAATCTACACAGCAATAACTAAAATCAGGGGTCTTTTTTAAATTACATGCATGGCATTATTTATAAGACACATTTTTCAAACCGAGACAAACCCGAAGGAAGGCGCGGATTCTTTGCAAATTCCCAACACCACCACCAAGAGCAGCCTACCATTACATAAAAAAGCAAGCAGAAATTAAGTGTTCATAACAAAAACAAATTCATGCATGCTCTCTTATATGAAATAAAGAACATCAGAAATAAGCAAAAAAATTGAGAAAAGCTTGCAAAGTATCACTATTTCTTGAAGCATGTCCCTCAAAACCATGGAATGCAAACATAAGAAATCCAAATGTAGATTATCAACATTAAGTCATTAATAAATAAATAAACAGGTATAAACAACGGTTTGTAAGATAACAATTGGCTCAAACAACACAAAATCCTGTCTGCTGTCTTATATTAATAAAGAACCCGCAATGGGAAGCCAGAGATTCTGGAAGCTTGACAAAGTTTTTTCTCAAAAAAGATCCCTCAAAAGCATAGCATGCAATCGCAGGGAGTAACAAATTACTTGTGCAGGATGACTTTGTATGGTATCCATGATGTATTTCTCATGTCCCCATTCAAGGTGGCGTCTTGCACCAATAATCAATGACATCCTTTTTGAAACACATTGCACGGCTGAGTCCTCACCCATCAGCATCTGTTTCAATGAGCTAAGTTATATAAAGAATAAATAAAATATTTTCTTAGTCACAGACTCATAGGTAGCACAATAAAAAGCTGTATGCACAAGTTATTCTTTCTGTTTTGTCTATTAACATAAAAGTATACAACTACAAGAACAACCTGAACAAGGTGCCATATCTTTCGCATTGTTACTGACTTTCCACCACTAGCATCAATGCCCAAATTTTCATATGCACCTTTGAAAGCTGCAGCAGGCTAAGAGCCATAAAAAAATAATGAAAATTAACTTACATGCATGTAAACACAGGTTAATATTGCTTTAGGGAAGATAGTATGGCAAACATCTCAAAAACATATAATGTGCTATTGTATATCCAAAATGAAGACTGGACATGATATTGAATTAAAAATTCAAAACATCAGTTTCATGCCAATTAATATTTGATCACAAAAGGCTTGACTTTTAAACAGGCGCACAACATAGAATTCAATCCGATATAGAAATCTCATTATAAATATAAGAGATGGAGAAACTAGGGAACGTACTTTAAATGGTGAACCAGCCTCCCTTGCTTTATTCAGTTTTTTCACTACCTCGGCATAGACAGATGCCTTTTTCTCCACAATAGGTCTGCCAGTCAGAGAAACAATCTCCATGCTAGGCATACCAGAAGAGACTTGTGAAGTAGAAGATACAGACACAATTTGACCCGGTAGGGTACCCACATTGCTGTTAGCAGCAATGTTTGTCCTAGGTAATGTTGAAATTCGACTTAAACTCTGAAGGAAATCACGCTTTTCTTTTTGCCAATCCTCCTGTCAAACAGTAAATTCTACTGAGCAGCAAGGAAGCTGAGTCACACAATATCAAGAAGAAATAAACCTATCTTAAAATATAATAATGGTAAAATACTCATCCCAATTAAGCAATTGCAGCAAATATGAAATAAAATTATTTACTCACTTCACTATGCTACTTGATTTCATATGTGAAGTTCCACAGACTAACCTAAGCATGTTCAATAGGAAAGCAATCAGCTAAAAGGGATGCTTTTGTTTGTGAAAGTTAACCAGGTCAGCCAACCTAATTGTCATTGTTCAGACTGTTAAAAACTATTAAGTTGTATGAATTGAACAGAAGGACAGAAGTATTTATTTTTCCTTATCTTTTTACTTTCTATTTGTCTTTATTTTCTAAGAGAAAATGATAAATTTTCACAGAAAGAGTAAATAAGGATTACAAAGAAGGTTCTTCACCCAAAAAGGAGATATCCTCATTAACAAAGACAAAAAAATAAAACATGGAAAAAATAAGCAATCCTATTAATAGAATAAATATATCCAATCCCTTTGTCATAATCAAATCCTAAAAGCCATAAAAAATCTAAAGGTATTTTTTATTCAAGGCATTTCACTACAACTTAACAAATAAAAGAAAAGTAAATATAACTATATAGGACAGATTTATTATTTTCAGCAATGCAAGGGAAATATAAAAACACATCAAATACGCAAAAAAAAAAAGGTTTACTAATACTATGCCAAGGATTCTTATTTTGGTAGTTTTATGAATTTATAGCTTAGCCAAGGCCTACTGCAAAAGATATCTCCAGTCAAATATGAAAAGAAATCAAACCCCAAATTACAAGATAATAGAAAACATAATAAAGGATTATACCATAAAAGACATCATTACACTAACCTCTAATACTTTCATCATATAATCATTGAAACTCCTGAGATTATCCTTCTGAGCTTCTTGGACAGCAGAGACCATCGCCATTTCATGAACCTGAGAGGAAAACATAGTAAACAATATTGTCACAATTCCATTCGAAAAGGAGTAGATGTACAGTGTAAGAACATTTTCTTGATTTTCTATAACAAGTAAAAAACTTCACATACAAACTGAATACTTTTGCTTAGAGAACAATGGGGGCAACAGACAAAGACAAAAGCAGCATTTAGATACAACAATCATGCCACAATACCGTGCTCATCTGTGGAAAAGTAAAAACTGTATAAAAATGAAACAAATCATAATTTACATCAACAAAGGATAGCTCTTCAACTCTGATAATAGGCAATATTGTAATGTAATGGAAGAATTCAAAAAACAAAATTCTGACAATATATTTGAATATATATAGGAACAAATATTTCTCACTGGTTTTGTGAACATTGGATGGAAAAAATACAAACAATAAATAGAGTATTTTGTGTCTCATACTGATAAAAGTGATCCAAATTGAATCATTCTAATGTCTAAAGTGAAAATTACCTGCTGCAGATACTCTTCAACGCTTGTTGCCTCAACAGGAAAAACATCCTCAAAAGTTGTCTGCAAAGGGGGAAAAAGAAAAGATGTGGCATCAGCAAGAATTATGTACTAGAGAGAGCCCCAACAAAAACAACTAGGCATGAACTTTCAAGGGAAACTACATTTGCTAACAAACAAGTTATATCAGGAAAACAACTAATGAGGCCTATCATGGAATGCATAAAATATCTACCCAACAGGCAAAAAGTAGAATACTTAATAAGCCAATCAAAGCGAAAATGTTCAATGTAAAAAGTATACAAAATTTGATATTAAGTAGTACCTTCAGTTCAAATGACTTCAGATCCCTTGCAAGCTGCTCTGCATTTATCCCCTCACGAGCAAGGAGCCTGTCCATGCAAAAGAAATAAGAAAATGACCATAATACTTGACTATGTGTAATCATTTTATCATGCACTTTCTGCTTTAAGAAAAATGATGGAAACCCATCAATTTTGGGATGTAAGAAGACGGTCTCCACTCATCCTAGTAAGAAAATGTGAAGTTAAAGAGGTGCCCCTTTAGAAAGGGCTAGAGGGAGACCAAATGAAACACAATGGGAATTGGGAAATGGGATACTGTTTCAGAGGATCAAGTTAACCATGGGGCTTCATGAATGCATGATACATGATTGAGTTTGGGTGAAATGAAAATCTAGAATCCAAGTAGCCAACACCATTTGGCGGCAATAAGGCTAGGATAAGAAGTACAAATCTTACTAACAACTCAAAGCACTCCAACTAGCCATAAGTTAATTTAAAATTTTTCATAATTTCTAAACCGTATGTGATTAAATAATTCATACATAATAAAAAAAAAAAAAAAAAACTTGCAACAATAAAAATTCATAACCAAAGAGTACCTTGTTGCAGCAATAGATTGAGAAGGTGCTTCAGTCCTTACTGTCTTGGATTTAAGCTTCTTGGATAATGCTTCCAGTTGATCTAAGTTCCTCTGAACAATGTAAAAAGGTGAATTCAAAACCAGAGAACCCAAAATCAATATTTAATCAACATTTATTTCTTGTTTATTAAATTAGTGACAATTCTGACTGACAGCAAGCAATGCTTATCCATTAACTTGGTCAAATGGAAGTTATCGTTAGTTCACAATTGAAAGACACTTATACTCAGTCTCCAGATTCATTTTATGCATTAGTAACCAGAGTTTCAATGTGTTCCAGTACCCAACTGAAACACCACTTAATGAGAAAAAATACATCTAAAGTCAAGGCAATTTGTTCTTCTTGGCGGAATTTTCCATAGCAACTAAAATAAAACAGTGAAAAATTGATTTATAGAAAATGAAGCATGTGGCAAACGGTAATTGTTTTGGAGGAATATTAAAAGGAACAAGTAGATTAGGCGGCATTGGTACGAAATTGACAAATAAAAAACGAAGATGAAATTGTAAAGTAAAGTGAAGTGAGTTAGTTGGGAAGAGAAAGAAACCTGAAGTGGAGGGAACTGAGCAGAAGGAGCAGCTTGTTCGAGAAGCTTGGTGGAAGAATGTAGCAGATCAGTCCAACTACCCAACTCTTCGTTCGCCATCTCTCTTGAGCTGAATGAAGCTCCGCGCAAGGAAACGCTCTTAAGCCCTAAAATTTGAAAAGTAAGGTTCGGTTCTGCACAACGGGGATGCACACCCAAACCGACGGCTTTTTTCGGACCGGGTTGGAACTTGGAAATTGGAAATTTGGAATCACCAAACATTCCCCATTTATATTTATGTATTATCTAAATAATTTCATAAAAGTTATTTTTTTAGAGTATTAGATAATTAAAAAGTAGTAGAATTATCTAATTTTTAAAGTAAGTATTACAAAATTAATAATTTTATTATATATAATATGATGGTAGTGTCAACCATATTTACACATATTTAAAAATAAATGATAATGATAAAGTTCACTTTAAAATCGTAAAAAAAATTCACTTTATACGGAAAAAATCTACATTTAATTTTTATGAAAAAATGTTCATGAATTAATTACGTTAACAAAATTTACCAGATTATTTTATTCTTTACACAAATCAATTAATTTCCACACATATTATTTTTTTAACCTTTATACAGAAAATTAAAAAATATTATAATTTGATAAATGGTACGAATTAATTTAAAAATATTTTATATAAAAAACAATAGATGATGTTTAGACAAATTATAATATTTTTTTATTGTATCAACATTGAGTTTAATTGTATCATCTTCTATGGAAGTCTAGTAAATCAATCTTGGTTGCCTCTGAATTGTTGACGACTTTTGAAGGTAAAAAACAATACATGATGATTAATTTGGAATCTGATTGATGCTAAACCATTTGAGGCCAAATGTTGTATTGAAAAATCTTTGCATTACTAGTTCTCTACAAAAACCAACACATATCGGTAAGAGAGGTCATGTATTGTGACCAATTTGAACACGAATCCAAACTCTTGGATGAGAGATGTGTGAAATCCATGATATTCTTGAAATTCAAGGATTCTCACACCATCTTGGATTGGGGCAATCACACAACATATGTAAAAGTTTTCTCTTTGTAATCGCATGTGTGACAAAAAATATAGAAAGAGAGGTATCATATAAAAGGAACTTAGTGTATGTTTGATAGAGTAGAAAGAAAAAATATGAAATTTTTGAATTAAAATAGAAAATAAAAGTATAAATCTCACAAAATTTTAGTATTCATTTTACTTATTTTTCCTTCTCTTTAACCTCTATCAATTAATTTTTAAAACTTAAATGCATTAAAATTAATTTCATATCAAGCCGAATTAATGGGATAGAAAGGAAAATGAACACCCTAATTTAGTACTGTATAATAATGTACCAAAAGTTTAACAAAAAATAACAAATTTTTCTCTCAATGCAGTCAGTCATTCAGTCAATGATCACTTGTTGAATACTTCTCAATTCATAATATGAAAAATAAGTTTTGGAGGCTAAATATTTGTCAATTCCATACCTCTCGTGTCAATTTGAATGGCCCACGGCAACCAACTTAAAGCTTGATCCATTATTTGAGTTGTCCTTTTTATGTTCACAATTAATGATATTGATTATATATGGTTTATGACAACTTTAATAAAATAATTTGATGGAAATTCTGTTTTGAATAATTACCTTTTGCTAGCCATAATCTTTCGCTCCTTTTGTCTGAATCATACGGTAGCTATCTTAGTGACTTTCTATATGGCAATTATGGTAGTCTTCCTGAAGATGTTTTCCTAGTAAGCGTGCATGACCAAAGATTGCTTCAAGTCTAAAAATTCAGGTCATAATATATATGACTTTGTTTTGGAAACAATCATATGTTGAAATGGCCAATTTTCAAAATATCACACATATGTGAATGTTTTAAGAATAAAACAAGTGTATTGGTTGATCAATTACTTTGAAGACGTTTCTTGAATAAACATTACTAGTACAGCACTTGCGTAGGTATGCATAAGCGATTATGTTTTATACATGTTTTCTTAATTAGGGAGCATAACGAAAGATTGATTCAAGTCAGGTCATTTAACTTCATTATTTGAGCTACAATGTGATGGAGAGAGATTAATCCGCCTTCAGCTTAGTTAGTTTAATTATTATTTACAGAATTATACTTTTTTTTTGTTTATTCGTAGAATCAAAGATAGATATATAAAATACGCACAATGAAGTATACTCGATCGTTAGTTTAACACAAGGAAAACTTGTGTTTATTATTATTATTATTATTATTATCAGTCCTGTTATTAAAAACTTGGTTAGGCGACAAGGACGTGATGAATGCCTTTTCTTCCTTTCATTTATTGATCGACCATGATATGATAATGCCGGTGGAGTTAGTGTGCACACACTCACTTGGTGGACCTAACACCCCGTGTGTCATGCTAAGTTTTTTTCAAAGTCACCATGCCCATATATAATTTTATTTTTGTAATTTACATAGCTCCACCATATATTTATTAACAAATCATCACAATCAAAGTTTTAAATTAGTCCCATCGGAAAAAGCCGTCGAAAGGGGCCATGAGTGAAGAATATATGAATGAACTTATGAAAAATCATTTTTCAATTGAAATCATTATAATTTTGGACTCGAATTTTCAACAACATCATGTTAATTAATTAATATAACTTTTGAATTTTTTTTATATGTATAATCTTAAAAAAAGCCAATATATTATTTTCAACGATAAACGTATTATTTACCGATAAAATTATTCATATAGAATTGGGTGTCATGTAAAACAAACGTATGGCTTCATACTAAAATAATACATATATAAATATAGGTCTTACATTTAATAATATCATCACTTATATTTTAAATATTTTGATAAAAACACTAAATTTATATTATTCATTGAAGATAGTGTATGGATTCTTTCTATAACTAATTGGTATTGAAGAATTTATCTAGATAATAGTATATAGTACTACCAATTAATATAGTGTGAAACTTAATAGCACTTGTAACCAATATTTTCATCAACTGTCCTGTCTCTTTTTTATTTATTATGCGCATTGAGAAAAAGTCTGACTCACGCAACACAACAATTAATACTTAAAAAGAAATTCATGTGCGTATTGCTTTCAACTTCAACTTGAAGTAGATAGAAAGAGGCTATGGCTGGTCTTCAAAGATCTGCAGTGTCCTTCAGGAGGCAGGGTTCATCAGGCTTCGTTTGGGACGATAGGTTCTTATCAGAGGAATTGAACAAAGTCAAAGAAGATCAGAACAACAACAACGATGGCGGCCCCGAGATTAAAGAGCTTCATCAAGTTCAAACAACGCCGCCACCGGAGAGAACCCGCTCCAACGGCGGAGCACGGGGTTACCGCACCGGAAAAGTTTCGCCGGCAATTGAGCCACCGTCTCCCAGGCTCTCTGCATGCGGCTTCTGCGCCGCCTTTGGGAAAGCAGGGGACAACAAGCCCCAACGGACTACACCCGCCAAACATCGACCAAGGTAGACGGTGGTTCAGGTGACGGAGACAGAATATTCCGGCCAGGTTTCTATGTAATGTTTACTTCTAGGTTTGTAGGTAGGCCCGGATGAGTTGAATTCATGTTACGAACATAATCATGACCACCTCTCTATTTCTCTCTGCAAGTTTTCTTTCTATCTACCACCCTTCTTTCTTCCTTTAATTGTATTTTTTTCTTCCAAATTTTCCCGATCAAAAAAATTTTCCAAATATTTTCTAAATTACGAATCTTACCTCCTAAATTATAATATATTGTAAAATTTATCTCAACACAGAAAAATCTTCTCAATCATGACAATTTTTTCTCTAAACTGCTACAATTAAGACATTTTTTCTCTAAACTTCTAATATATGTTGCTATGTACAAAAAAAAACTGACACAATTTAAGACAAATTGTGACTTTTTGTAAATTAGCTAGGGGTAAAGTTAATGAAAGCAAAATTTGTGAGATTACGAAATTTTTTAGGGAAAAACTATAATTAAGTTTTTTTGTTTTTTCTTTTTGGTGTTTAAATTGTCTTAGAGTATGTTTGGATACAAGATTTTAACTTAGGAAAATAATTTATGAAAGAATTTGAATTTATGTAATCTAGAATTTATTGTTTGGATGTTTTTTTTAAGAATTTAAAATTTTAGAATTTTAAAACATAATTTTAAACAACTAAAAATCTATAATTTCAATTTCCTTCTAAAAAGGTAACAAATTGAAATTCTCTTTTTACTGTTTTCTTCAAGAAACACGGTCTGATACTATGAAACATTAATGGGGCCGGAGAACGTAGAGAAACACGTATAACTATCACTTTAATCATATCTTTTTATTCATTTTTTTTTACCCTCATAATTTTAACTTTTTTTATCTAAACACAAAAATTTGAAAATAAAAAAATTTCAATTGAAGTATTTGAAATTCTTAAAATTTTAAATTTCTCCATCCAAACACATTCTAGATCAATTAATTAGCCGGTAAAAATGTTTTCTTCTGGTTGGGTTTAGTAGACATAATTGATGTTTGTGGGAAAGGGGTATTGAGTATAAGTTGATCTTTATTCAGAGCAAATCTCAAAAATGGGATATTTTATATGATTATGCTAGCTTCTTCTTCTTCTTCTTTTTTTCTTTTTCTTTTTTAAGTAGATTATGCAAGCTTGAGATGAGAGCAAATTGCAAAATACGGGATAAAGTTTCGTCCTGGTTGGGCACGATTGGGATTATCTTTATTTTCATTTTGAGGGAGCTTATGAAAAACAATATTTTTTTTTATATCAATATAATTTTGATGTATAATGTCATTTAGTCATTATTGTGATTATAATATTATTTAGATACCACATTTTTTGCAATTATTCTTAATTTCCACAATTACGAAAAAAAGGGAAAAGGGGAGAACATAAAAGAGAAATTTGTAGATTTGATATATAAACTTTTGTTAATCATAAACTGACAAATCATTACAATACTTTAACTTTTAATCAAATGGTATCGTAGTCTATTTTTTTTAAGTGAAGTAATGATATGTAATTGAGTGATCGTACAAAGAATTTTTGTTGATATTAATCTAAAATCAATTTTTGTATTTAGCAATAGGCATAAAAACTCTGCTAAGAATTTCAAATATTGGAATTGAGTTCTGAAAAACTAAGGGTGCGTTTGGTTTGCATTTTCATTTTTTGAAAATTGTTTTTAGAATTTTAAAAATATATTTGGTTTGACTTTTTGTTTTCTACTTTAGAAAATGTATTTTTAAATTTATTTAAAATTACATTTCTTGTCACCGCGTTTTCATTTGATCCAAAATGAGATTCGTGGTTTCAACTAAAAACGAAATTTTATTATTTTCAGTTTTTAGTTCGTTTGAGATAATATTTTTACTTGAAAGTATTTTCAAAAATTCAACTAAATATATTTTAATTATTATTTTCTATTTTCAATAAAAATAAAAATAAAAAATAGTCAAACCAATCACCCTAAGTTTTCGGCAAATCAAATCTATCCTTATCCTTATATTATAAATACAAGGAAATGAGTTTTTAATAATAGAACTTTTCTGTAAATTATAAAAACCAAAGTCATTTTAGAATGAGAAGATTTTTTATATCATATGTAATTTTGATTTAACTATTTTTTAAAATAATTTCTTATTTTTAATTTTTTAGATATTTTAATAAAATAATTTTTCTCCCAAAATTAATTGGGATCAAATATGTATTAACTCTCTTAGTCATTTTTTTATTATAAAAATAAGATATTTTCATAGTGAAAAACTATGACTTAACCTTCGAAATACAGATATTATTGAAATGAGTTTTACCACCAAACATGCATGGACTCTTTTAGTCATCCTATTTTTCTACATTAAGTATTTTTTTCCTTTCAAATACAATTATAAATTATTGAATTTAATTATTTTATTAAAAAAAATTAATCAATTCTAATTCCAATATAAATTTTGAATATCAATACCCCCACATCAAAATAATAGATAAAAAGCTGATATATTTGATTCAAATAAATTATTTTGACTTTAATTTTTAAATTTTATTTAATAACAAGATTTTCATTATAAAAAATAAAGTAATCATTATTATTATACTTTTTAATTTTTTATCAATTAAAATACGTAATTTTATCATTTTTTAAATAATAATTCTATCTCTTATATATTTTTATTTTTAAATTTGATTTCGATTTAAAATGTTCATATAATATTAAAAAAGTCATTTTATCCCCTTTGTTTTTCTGGCGTATTAGGCGCGAACAGCTGTGCAATAAAACTCGAATGTATAACTCCTTGACACTCATTTATTACTCTTTGGTGTCTATTGGGAAAGAAAACACAACGCAGGATATGAAGCCCAAATTTTATGGTGAGCAATCACTCGTACTCCTAGGCTTCTAGCCCCGTGTAGAGTGGGTGATGCTTGATTACAAAATTTTCTCAAACCTCACCTTTGAAAATGTGGTTTTGACTTATCTAAGGTGAGTAACTTATTTTAATGAGCAAGTTAATAAAAAAATTATTAATTAATAATTAAAATAAGGGTTGATATCAACTAATGTGATAATAATACTTTTGTTGTTGATATATACAATAAATTATAAATATATTGAAATATTAATTATTTTATTTGTTTCTCATCACGGATTTTCTCCTTGAGAAACAATTCTATTCGACATTAAATTAATTAGTTCAATTTCATCACAGGCATTTCTTTTAAAATTTAATATATGTGAACACGAGACTAATTTAATTACCTATTAAATATAGGTTTTCATGGCCAAAGCAGTTTGGGCAAGCAGATAGGAAGATAAAAGATGTGACAACAAGAAGTCAATGGTTTAGGATATAAATCACATTATCATAGTTTATGTCAATACCGCGTTTCTATTACCATGAGGACCAAGATCAATGTTGATTGCACACGCACTGGGAAGTTGAATCTGCCAACTCTTGTACATACAAATTTTCAATGACTAAAAAGATCTAATGAACTGATGAAAACGAAGAATATTATGTGTATGGAGCTTTCCATACCATGTTATCGATCTGCTGATTAAATTGACTTTTGTTGACATTAGGGACTCATTGTTGAAGAATATATTAATTCAAGCTGCAATTAATTAAACAAGCTATATCCACAGCCAATGAATTCCTGGTTTCCTTGTGACTTGCTTTCAGATTCAAGTGTCACAGTCACATGCAGTACAGAATCTGGATAAAGGGTGGAAGATAAGCAAAACGATGATTTTCTGCACTTTCTCTGACTTCATATCAATGCTCTCAGCCTCCCTCCGACTCTCACTGTTGCTACTGCTGCTACTCATTACGACACCGTTTCTTAAGACCATCGGAACCACCACCTGCCGCAACGCCACCCGCTGCACCACTCCCATTCCCTTGCCTTCTGCTTTCACTCACAATTTACTTTTACTAATTCTTATTTCTATTTCTTTCTACACCATTTTCCTTTTAATCTAAAAAAGAAAATATGTTTAGAACCTTATTTTCTCTTTTTACCATCATCTTTCTCATAATTTTATCAAAAAATTTGAGAAAATCATTCACAATAAAAATTTACAAATTTTAGAATATTTAGCTGCTAGAAATTTGTTCCCATAAACTCATCAAAAAGTATAAAAAAAGGGCCTAAAAAATGATGAAATCTTTAATCGTCACAAATTATTTAATTCATTTGAATTAAATTACATATGCAAGTTGTTAGGCAG
This sequence comes from Glycine max, assembly GCF_000004515.6. Classification (NCBI taxonomy): domain Eukaryota; kingdom Viridiplantae; phylum Streptophyta; class Magnoliopsida; order Fabales; family Fabaceae; genus Glycine; species Glycine max. The sequence goes on from NC_038249.2 coordinate 44,421,070, forward strand.
CAATTACTTGACCATGGTTATTAATTGTTTGGTACAATATATTTAAGACTCTTTTAGAAAATAAATCAATAAAAAATGAATATAAAATTTATATTATTTTTCTTTTATCTTCGTTATTGTTTTCTCCATAATTTTTAATGGTGTTTTTTCTCCAGAGTCGAATAATATGGTTTCTGCTACCTAACATATAATTATTAAAACATTTGTCATTAAATTCTTTTAGTAAGAAACTTAATTAAAAAATTATTCCCAAAAATATTATAGATGTCCGTAAATTACTTTTAAAATATTCATATTCCCTTGGTCCCAAAATATTAGTTTTATTTTACACAGACAAGAAAAGAGTAAGTGAAATAATTTTGAAAAATTAATGTTATAAATAAGTAAAAAAAATATAATTAATGTTATATTAAAAAAATTAAAATGACAATTATTTTGAAATAATTTTTTCTTACACCACAATAATAAAATGGAAGAAATAATAATAAACATAGAATTTAACACTTTTAACCTAATATAGTGTGAGTTTCACATGTTCATATCACACTATTTTAATTCATTTTTTTTTCAATTTTCTTTCATTCCTTATCATTCTACACAACCAAACTTACTCTAAAACCCCTACGTGGTGTGGTAGCAGCTCCCCGTGCCTCTAAATCAAAGGCACGGTGCTGAAAAAAAATAAAATCAAAGGCACGGTATGCATATCTTGATATTTAAATTGTATTAGATGTGTAGAACCTTTTGCAGACAATGCACCACTATAATAATATTTTTTAGGTTGTAAACTGAAAAAAAAGAGTATATTACAGTTATGAAAAATATCATTTACCAAAGAAAATGACTAAAAATAAATTACTTTTTTTATGAATTTAAAGGCTAAAATAAATTTACTCCGATTAGTTTTTATGAAGGAATAAGTTAACAATTAACACTTTTTATTATGAACTAAAATTTCACTTCTTTGTTTTAAATTAAAAAGAAGGGTAATTTTATGATTTTTTTAATTTAAAAACACACTCTCTGATCTCTCCCTCTTTTTAATTACTGAGGCTGTCCCATAATTCAAAGCTGCCAATCCCATCCAAAAAAAATGCTCAAATATTCGTCAGATAAAACAATAAATAATATATAGATGATTGTAAATTCTTAAGCACATAGTTCGGCATTTTTGTTGTGCTTCACATTCATCTCATGCTTATGTCTATAAAATTTCCCTTTGTGTCACCTCAGAATTTTCCTTTTCTAAACTCCTCTTATAAGTCAAATTAATAATGTTATTAAGATTTAAATATGTTTTTTCTAGTTGAAATATATTTATTTTTTAGATTTTTATTTATCCAAAAATAATAATTTTTTTATATAAGGTTTCAATTTTCTATTATTAGTGTTTATCCATTATGATAGACAGATAAAATATTATATCATCACTCACTGGTACATAATTATCATGTCAATCAATAATACATTTTTTTTATTTTTATTGTTATCGTCAATATCAACTTAACTGATGCTAACTTCGGATTGATTAGCCAACACAAACTTTAAATTTAGAAAGATGAAAATTAAAATCTCAACATGTCTTCAAGTGCATCGCATTCATGATTAAAAAAAATGGATTCGGGTGCTTCCAAGTCTAATATGAGTACTATGTGGTGTGGTTCCTTATGTGGTGTTATCAAACATAAGAAAAAAATGTTACCTTGGACAATAATCTTATATTTAAATTTAGCATCAAGCCGTCAACTATTCTATTACCTCAATTACTTAAATTAACATCTCAGATTTGAAGTTAATGTCAGTTAAACCGATGCTAATAACAATAAAAAAAGAAAATTTTATCATTAATTGAGATGACAATGATATGACTATTCGTCAATCATCGTTTAAGGGATACACACTTAAGTTATTAAAGCCAAAATACTAAAAACGTCAAATAATAAAATATATATACTTTTTGAATGAGTAACAATCTGAAAAATGAATATATCTCAAATAAAAAAAATATTTAAATCTATTATTAATAATACGTGCTAACGTCCAAATGAGTGGCAATGAAGGATGAAGAGTCTCGTTAGACTTTTCGTAAAGATGCTTTTATATAAGCACGTGTACGTACGATAAATAGTGAGGAGATCCAGAAATATATAACTAAGAACCCTACGTGGTGGGATAGCAGCATCTTGAAGAAGAACCCTTTTGCATATATACAATGCACCAATGTAATCTAGTATTTATGGTTTCTATACCCCGAATGTTCCCCATCATTGATCTTAAGTGGCAATAATGTTTTTAGTTGTTACTTGACTCGCCAAACATGGCGTCTAGGTCTATAGCATCTTTCTTCTTGGCAGGCACTAATCGACATATAACCATGTCTTAAGCCGCAAGATGAAATTGAATGGTGTGTTGCACATTCTACATCCGCTTTTGGCTCCGATAATCTGTTTTTTAAATATTATTTCTTGAATCAATTTCAATATTATAATTATTCTTGTGGCATATATATATATATATTGACGCAGCTAGATATTCTCCCTCTGCACCTTGTGACCGTCTATTAACTTTGGTTTGAAGGTGAAAACTTATCACGAAGATTAAGGAGATCGAAATTAAAAAGGTATAAATTAGAAAGTGGAAAGAGCATATTCCATTTCCTTGCTGTATATATCTTAATTAAACTATCTATCTGTATATGAGCCATGAAGCACCATTCCATTAATTGTAAGCCAAATACAAATACAATACAATACAAGCCTTGGCTTTTCTTTCTTTGACATTCAATTCAATTAGAGAAGAAAGAATGAGAAAGAGTCACTTTCAACAACCTTCATCAGAAGAGCAAAGAGAGGGAAACCCAAGTTCAGATGGGGCGAAGAAGAAGACAGAGGCCAAGGTCACTGATCAGAGTCAGACAAAGAAGGCTATTAAGATTAATAATGAAGACATCAATGCTAGTGCTGATGCCTTCATCAAGAACTTCAGGCAGCAACTTCTCATTCAAAGGCTCCAATCCATAGAGAATTACGAGCAAATGCTTGCAAGGGGCCACTAGCTACCTACCTACCTAATATATATCCTTAATTTCATATATATATATATAAATAAATATTGGTCATTTCTATATCTTGATTAATATTTGTTGTTTCTTTATTCCGTTAATCTATATTGTAGAAGAAGCATGGTTTACAGAGAAATAAGGATCAGGGCAGAATAGTACACATATGACGTACGAATTGTGCACGAATTTGTATTCTTCATTTGGCTTATGGTGTAACATCTTCGTACACTGGAAAATATATATACTGTTTTTATACGTACTTTGCTTTTTTCCTTGCCATTTGTATGCGGTTTTCTATTGTGGCCTTAAAATTAATGGCATCTCGTCATGTCTTTGAAATAAGGATTCCTCTAACAAAATCAGGTAGGGTCCATGATTGATGAATGGTGAACTCTGTTAGTCATATGAAATGATGTTTAGCTTCTTTTATATATGATGAGTTTCTGTTAGGATTCGACATGGTTTTCACTTTTAAAGCATTGGAATGTTATTTGGTGTGAGTGATTCAACACTCATCCTTTAACCAGGATCTTGCGAGATTGACCCTCGAGTTACAATATTTAATAACAACAAGTATGTTACTCTTTAGTGGGCCGACACAAAGGAAAATTATTGGTCAGGCTCACATGTTTTAATAGCAACTTCTGTGGCGAAATAAATCTTAATATTTAATACAGTGTTGATGTTATAATTTAAATGTTATGTTTTTTTTTAATTTGGTATTCCTTAAAATTTAACTTGGATTTTTTAAAATACAAATTTTACCTACAAATTTTTGCTGCCATTTTTTAATAGATGCCAAACAATTTCTGGGTATACTACTTGTTAAATTCTGAAAAAGGTTTTATTTGAACTTTGAAACTGTTTTAAATATAAAATATATTCATTTAAACACAAATTTGCATGTTAACTTTTGGAACGGAACATACAATGAAATTTAGAAAAATAAATAAGGGGTTTTGGTAGATGAGTGAAACTTCCCGCACCTCTTAGTTTTGCTTTAGTCACCATATTACATTCTGGAATGTAATGGAGGTACAGGAAGCAACACTCTTGGTCGATAAATAAAAAAGTGGTAAAATGCCTATATAGATATTTTGGGCTTAAGCCCACGTAAAACGGAACCTCAAAGAAAACGGTCATTTGGGCTGAGATTTGCGACAACATTCAGTCACGGTAAATTCTATTTGCAACCCGTTGTCTCTCTTGATAACGATGCTGTGGTTAACCAATTAAGCACATTCAAGTAGTGTAATGATAAGTTTTTTGTGATCTGGACCATGTGAGCTGGCCGCATTAAATTCATCATGGGTCCAATAAATTATATAGGAGCTTTTATAATTTTGGAAATAAATAATTGCAGACAAAATTGGCATTCCGAGTCAGCTTTTCTGTTTGTTTGCTCATGAAAGACAATTTTCAGTATCTTATTGTCAGTTAAAATTTTAACTTAATATTTTAAAAATATTTACATATAATCTTTTCGTGTGATTCGTACTCTACTCTTTCGTATCATATAACACTCCTGTTTTGTTAAACCAGGTCTCCATAACGGTAATGAAGTATCGAAGAGAAAATTTCCGCAGGCATACAACGGGGTTTTGTACAGTAACACGACAATAATATAATAATAAAAATAGCACTTGCTTTGCTAAAGAGAAAAACGAGTCAGTATAATATGTGACGTTTTACATAAAGAGTATCTAAACTTAATTAATTATCAAAACATACAATTGACTTAAATAGTGTGCAAGTGTAAACAAAATAGTTGATAATGGTTTGAGTTTGCAACTTGCAAGAAAGCAATTCTATATATAGTAACTGTTTTTCATTTTTTAAGTAAAGTTGAACCTCACAACGAAATAAATTAAGGAAATATCGTGTAAGAAAAAAAAAATAACGCTTTTCAAGATCACGAACACACTAAGCTTGCTTTTATAAAATCATAAATTGTTGTGTCTCATTATCTAATATTTATCTTCCAAAAGTCTGAATGATTTTTTAACAAGTAGTATCTGTTTTGTACGAACTGCGAAGGATGGATGTGTAGTTTCCTACGTGGACTGACGGATGCTTCATCCTTGATTGTTGGCGAGGGACTGAGGATCTCAAAGATAATTTAATAAAGAATGGATACAGGTAGATGATGATTGTATGTAGATATATTGGTTATGGGTGTTATTTGGATCCGGATTAACTTGTCATCTAATTCAATTGAATTTGTTATGTATTTTGATCCAAATTAATTCAATCTAATTAAAATTTGATCATAGATAATAAGTTTTATTTTTTAGAACTTGATCCAACACAATTAAATTAATTATCATATATAAATACATAACTTTTTAGCTCACATAATTTATTAAATTAAATTATTTATGTTTTTATTTAAGTTGTTTATGTTTTCTCATATTAACATAATATTTTATTTTTATTTAAAATAAAAATATTATATCAGTATTAAAATCATTAATTTTATTAGTCAAATATTATTATAATTTTATCTATTTTAGATGTATTTAATCATTATATATTTATAAAACTTTATACATAACTAAATTATTATTCTTAAAATTTTTAAATTTTACAATTTTTTTAAAAATATTCAGACCCAATTAATTCAATTCAACTTAATTCATTTATGATTGGATTAAATTTGATTATATAAAATTTACACAATTCTAACCCATAAAATTTTGATAAGGTTGAATAATAAATACTACTCGTGTCATTGATTTTAAATTAATTCATAAAAAATATTTTTAAAAAAAATTAAAAAAAATTCTAAAAAAGAATGTTTTATAAAATAATATTGAAATTGAATGTAATGTCCGTATCAGTTTTATAAAAGAATAAAATTAAAATTTTGAATGTAATGTTATGGTGGGTGTAGCAGCAATTTGTATGGCACTGCTGTTGTATTGGTGAAGGGGCGTGGCCCAATAAGATTTCAAAGAGTGAATAAAATGTTGGGCCCGAGCGAGGCTTGGGAGTGAGGATTGCATTCTGTTTCGGGGTTCCGCTTTGCTTTTCCTTAACACATTTGATTCAATAAACAAATCGTTAGGGTTTTTGGTTGTGAGAGTGAAAGAGAACAATGGAAGGCATAACAGAGGGTGTGAACAACATCAACATTAACATCTCCGATTCGTATAAGAAGAATCGCATTCAGGTCTCTAACACCAAGAAGCCCCTCTTCTTCTACGTTAATCTCGCCAAGGTAACACCACTTCATGTTCCGATTCTGAAGCTCGCGAGAGTCTTTTCTTTTCATGTTTAATTTTGTTGATTCTGCAGAGATATATGCAACAGCATGATGAGGTCGAGCTCTCAGCTCTAGGAATGGGTATTGAAATCCCTCTCGTCTTTTTTCCTCTTTTATTCCTTGAATTTCGCTTGTGTTGGTTCTATTGATCAGTAATGCGGACTCGTTCTTTTCGTTCATTCAGGTATTATTCTAGTTATAGGCTTGCTAAATATAAATCCGTGTGATTGAGAATTTTGAAAAACTCGCAGAATGATCCAAGTATCCAACATTCGTTGGACTAAAGATGTTACTCTGTTCTTCTGACTAAACTTTCTATACTGATACTGGCAACCATCACTATGTGCTTATGCTCAGTTTTAACGTTTGGCCTCCCCTTCTCCAATCCCTTACGTAGCTTGGTACGTAGCTTGGTACGTGGCATAGGTTTGTTTGCTGTGCTGACCCATGCTATCCTTTAGCTAGGGCCTAGGCGTGTAACAATTTAAGTTTGAAAAATCTGACTACGATAAATTGGAATAACTATTTTTTAATATAGCTGTATTTTTGGATGTCATGTAATTAGAGTTTTTCCTTTGACTGGTGGCTACCTTGAAGATAAATAATATTATAACAAAATTAAAGAAATTCATGATTAATAATAACTCAGAGTTTACACATGCAATCAACATCAATTTAGGAGCAATAAGAACATAGTAATGAAGTCAAAAAATGAAAGATGATGATGCAATAAAAAAGCATAACAAATTAGATAAGAATTAGCTAAATATGAATTGGAAAGTCTAGAGGAAGAAGAAAGAATAGAACACAGGAAAACAGAGTGTGAAGAAACATAGGTCAAAAAAGAGTTAACTTTTTGTTGAATTTTCAAGGGGATTTCAAATCCCATTGTTGTTAAAGCAAAAAAATGCATTAGAAATTTGGGGAGAAAATCAGCAATCACAATTTTACCCAAAAAAACCTAAACAATGTTTCAGTGGTAAAAATGGCTTTTTGAATCCTATATCCTGGTAACACACTGCTATATAGTATATAGCATGCCTGCAATGAATTGAAAACCAGTCCGCTATAGTGTGCTATTGACGGCTATGATCTGTTATTCAATTTGATAGAAGATAAAAATGCTGGGAGAAAACTGTTGCAAGAACAGTCTGCGAAGTATATTTGCATTGATGAAATGTAGATTAGAGGAACATTTTTTAATTTTATAAATTAGAGGGCAATAACTCATTGATGATATGTGACTGTCATATTGTCTCCTGAAAAGAGTAGAACTTTATTACAATGCAATTTATTTCATGATTTATTATTTATGTGACTTTCTAATTCTCGTTTTTCTTTTCTCTTTCACTGGTTCCAATTTTAATGTGATTTCTGAATTTTCACCCCCTTTTGCATTGTCACAGCTATTGCCACAGTAGTAACTGTTGCTGAAATTTTGAAAAACAACGGACTTGCTGTTGAAAAGAGTGAGATTCTATTTTTTTTTCTTCGTTTCTCTCTTTCTCTCTCTCCTGAGAAAGGGCCCCTCTCCCTTGTTCACGCAATCTTATTCTTCAATTGTTGAATAATCTAATTTAATTAATGATGGAATCTTCATGCAGAAATCACGACATCAACTGTTGACATAAAGGATGACTCTAGAGGTCGACCTGTTCAAAAGGCCAAGGTAAGGCAGGAAACAAGTTTTTTTGCTTACTCTAGAATGTTTGCTTGGAGCCTATTTGTCCTTGATGTGTTTGAGCACCTGCACGTGTTTGTGCACATACTTGACTCTTGAAACTTAAAAGAAGCTCGTTTAAAATAGATAAATAAATAATCAGCAGCTTCTGTTGATTTTATGCTATAGCCTAACAATCTCCTTTTTTCCTACCCATGGTTTTGCATTCTGCTTTATGATTTGTCTGAGTTATGCTTTTGATAAATCATGTTCAGATTGAAATAGTACTCGGGAAGACAGAAAACTTCGATGAGTTGATGGCTGCTGCGGCTGCTGAAGATGGTGAAAATAGAGATGTTGAAGAGCAGAGTGCATGAAGTTCTTCAAAAATTTACTCCCGAATCTGTTGAAGATATGTACCGTTTAGTGATTTGCATTTTTGTTGTCGCGAGGTAGAGGACATGTCATTATAGACTGACCAGCAATATTGAACAACAAAAATTCCTTCGTTTCTTTTCTCTAGAAAATAGGCTTTTCTTATTTTCATTCTTGCTGGGTTTATGCCTTATTTTTTCGGAGAGGTAGAGGGTCATGAAACGTCTAATCTTCTGAAAATTTATATATCTTTGTTTCAATTGCCTTATTGATCCATCTGAATCATGAAGGATAACCTTTCATTTCCTATCCTATCCTTTTTCATCGACATATTTGAACAACAATGACCTTTTTAATGGTGAGGCTCATAACCTCTATTTCTCACAGCATATTTACTCCCCTCTTGTTTATTTATTTTATAAAAGGGAAAAATTGCATTTTTTAATTATAATAAATAAGAAAAATAAGTTGTATTAAATTTATAAAATAGACATGTACCAAAAAAAATATGTACGAATAAATTTATAAAATAGACATCTAACAAATATCTAGATGGAAGCAGAAATGTATCGGGTCTAAGGATCTTTGCGTAAAGTTGCAAAGGATTGGTCGAAACATTAGTACTAGTTGGTGGTTCATTTCCGCCTGGTTTGATTAATTAATTTTTCATAAATTTTAATTTTATTTTAAGATTACTCATGATATTAAATAATTTAAGAACCAATTATTTATTTAATTGACCTCAAACAAAAATGAAAATAAATAACTGTCTTAAATAATCAATAAAATTTAGATAATTGTCTTATTTTAAATTTTTATCATTACTGCAACTATCAAATTTAATAGATATTTTTATTTTTCTTTCATATCATTTATATATAAAATTAAAAATTTATATTTTTAATTAAAAGGTAACAGTTAAAATTATAAAATATTAAAATGTTAATAATTATTATTTTTAATTCACTTTAGGTAAATAGTTATTATAAAAAGAACAAAATTTTAGAAAAATAATTTTCATTTATTGTACAACTTCTAAATATAATACCTTAAATATTTTTCCAGCATTTTCATTATAATTTTTAATTAATAATTATAGATAAATAGTATGACTTTTAATTAAAAGTTATAGATAAAAATTATAAAAATTAGAATTACAGCCATATATATTTTTTCTAAGGTGAACAGAGGTTATAATGATTAAAAATAATTAATAAGATTTTATAATTTTATTGCATATATATTTATGTGTTTTAGTATAATTTTAATTATTAACTTTATAAAAAAAACTTTTAATTAATAATTATAAAATTTTAATTTTCCACATAAATGATATGAGAGAGAAATTAAAAATGATGCATTAAATGTAGTAGTTATAACATGATAAAATTTTAGAAAAAGATAATTATCTAAATTCTATTGGTTATTTAAGATGATTGTTTAATCTTTTTTATTTGGGGTCAATTAGACAAATCCATTTTTTTAACTAATGAGTATGAAAAAATTTATTTTGTTGATAGCTCAATAAATATACTCATTTTAATGGAGAAATGAGTGCATATCATCAATAAAAACTCATAATTAATTAGGGATAAAAAAATTAATAGTTTCTTATAATTAGGACCAATAAAATATTATATTTTATTTCTTATATATAAGACCGAATCTTATATTAAAAATAAGCAAATATAATATTGATTCGTTTAAACTTAAACTTAAATCATAAATAAACATTACAAATAAAATCATCCAACATTATAAAATTAAGTCATTAAATAGATATAAATCTATATTACTAATTGAAACACCAAATAACATATACCAACGGTTCACAATTTGAAGTCAATTTTAAAAGAATTTATTTATAAATTCATAAATTTAAACATAAAAATAAAAGAATAGTTTAATATTCTTAAAAAAAATATTAAATAAATTTAATATAAGATATGTTGAATTAGAATTCTTTATTTATGTTAAATTATTTTATTAGTCATAAAATTAAGAAAATATGTTTTATAATATATATATAATATAAGTTATTTACTTAAGTAACATTTTAATTACATTAATATTTAACATATATGATATATATGTGCGAGGTGGATACTTTATTACCTCTAATGCATTTATTCCCATAAAATTTGCCGATAAATACCAATCTCCATTCCCACTTCCAATAAATAAATAATTATCATCTCTGCTTCCAAATGCTTTTGAAGATATCCTTAAGATTCGAGTACATTTTACCATTCCTACTCTTTTTAATATTGGATGTTCAACAAACACGGCATAATGCATTTTGAACCTAAATTAATTATGCGTGCCAGTGGAATCCAACGAAAATAAGAAATAAAGCATGTTTTACTACTATTTAGTAGGAACACCAGATGATCGATCATGACATTTATTATGATTTATTATACATACTAGCTAATTGGAATATTGAAGGCATAACAGACTCTGCTTTATCATAAAACAAGCTTGCAAGTCAATCTATATTGTTGGCATTATCAGTAGGGAGGGATGTTTCAAGGGAGATAAAGAGTTAAATTTCTATGCTAGAAAAAGGATTATAGGCTGATCAAACCGGGTATTCTTGTACTAGTAATATACTAATATGGCAAGTACCTAACTCCAAGATACTTTACCCTTTATGTCTGAGATCATTTAATGGCACAATAGATGGGCCAATAATAGGTGGGGTACCTGCATCATGAACAAAATGAATATGATGATTTGTTTTTATAAAATATAGAATAAAGAAATGGAGAAGTAATTGGCAAAACTATATATATATATATATATATATACCTGCAGTGGGATTTACGCATTGATTAAGAGATGGAATGAGACAAGCTGCTAAAAGTGATGCAGCAAGATTAGGAGCAGTCAAACAAGTATGTGCAGTGACATGAGCGCAGGTTCTCAAGACAGTTAGGAATTTGATAATGTGAATGAGGAAAGGGTTAGGAGATTCGGGTGGGGATACTTGAGAAGTAGCACCTATGTTTGGTGGCTTTATGGGTGGTGGTAAGTTTATTGGAAAACCATTTACGGATGGCTGAAACACTTGGGGTGTTTTGGATTCAACTGCTTCATGTTCATGCTCTACGTACTAAGCATTTCTCGATAGAATCCAAAATGCCTCACTTCCACTACTTCATGTTTCAGCAACATGCCAAGTGCAACGTGTCACAAACCTTTGGAATTTAGGGTTCTCATAAGCCTCAGCTTCGCTAAAGAGACCAATATCAACGTCTTCTGCAGGATTAATGGATTTATCATCAATTCCAACACCTGCAACTGTTCACCTATAAATAGGAATACAGTAATTAGTACCACTCTCATTTTCTCCATTATACCTACCCGTGAATTGAACTAGCTACTTTTCACCTTAATTTTAGTACATTTTGGTTGGTGCTCATGTATTTTTACTTACACAATACGTGAATTTTGCAATATGAATATAACAGAATCTAGGAAATGTAAAAAAATGTTTATTATTAAAAACATTATATCGACCTTTCATCTTATTATATATTATGACTCGTTTGCTTTCCAAGAGCTAGAAGAATATCTGCCTTTCTAACATTAAAAAGGAATATAGTTACATAAAATACTAAATTTATTTTATCATTACACTAATTACTATTGCATTCATATTTATTTATTTCCTTTTTCTTCAGTTAAAGAGTGTTATATATATATATATATATATATATATATATAGTCAAATAGTTGTTTAAAGTGATGAATTATGGTTTGAACTTTAAATTTCCATTTGAAGAGATGTTTAATTACAATATTTAAGAATTTAACTCCGTTAAAATAAGAGAATATATAGTTAATTATGATTGTTGTTTAAAAAAATTAATGATTATCATATATTTATGAAAAATTCAACTGTAATAATCTTTTTAATTAATTGTAACTATTTATTTTAAAGAGGCAATACATTTGATGCGTGACTATATACATGCGGCCTTGGGTAAGATTATTTCTTACAAAAAATACCTGTAAGAAAAATATAGCTATATATGTAATTATTATTTTTAATTATATTCAATAAATTATCAAGTATTTGTCATAAAATTAGTATACAATTAAAAAATATTTTACGGCCCTTCGTTTATTGGATAGAACAAAAACTTGCATCAAGCATTAATTTGAGAGAAATTCGGTTTAACAAAAGATTCTTCATTCAAATTAAGCAGGATATATTCAATTAGGATTTTAAAAGACTAAAGTTTTAAGTTATTCAACTAATTTTTTTAAATAATAAATAAGTCTTCTTGTATTTAATTATAAAAAATCATAATAATCTTAATTAGATATGAGAATAATTTCAGTTGATAATTGATATTCAATTAAGATTTTTACCACTTAAAAAAAAATTAATTCTGTAGTTAAGATTGGGGTTGTTTATTTCGGCGTAAATTCTGGGATGAATAGCTGACCTACACCTAAATTTACCCAATGATACAAAATATTAATATAAAGAACTCTGTAGTTAAGATTGGGGGGGTTCAACACGGAATTGGATTCCCAATAATAGGCAGCGTAGAACAATAATATGATGTTAAAAAACTATATTGTTAAAAGCTAGCTATACTCAATTTTGTTTTAAAAAACTAATAATATTTAAGAAGTTTAAACATGTTGGGTAACAAACGCAGCAGAACGCAACTTTAGGTTTCGATCCTAAATTGAATATGCGTGCGTGCAAATAGAAATCCAAGAAAAATAGAAATAAGCCTTTTTTATGACTATTTATTTAGTAGGAACACCATATCGTTCGTAACATTCAGCTATTTATTTATGCATGCCAGTGATGCAGCTATTGGAATTTTGAAGGGATACAAAATCCTTCATCATAAAACAAGCTAGCTTGCTTAAATCTAGTTGACATGTCCATTTATTCTTCCAACATATTTTCCTGTATGCCCTAATTATATTGGCGGGCTACCTGCATCAACAAAGATAATTTTTAAACCATCATTAAAATCTAAACAACTGATAAAAGACACATTATTATACTACTAAAACATAATATTATACACGGGATTACACATTAATTTAAATGCACTTAAGTATATGTATTTGTGTAAAATGAATTTATCTCTCTTTTAAAATATGGACATTATAAAATTTGATCGATAAAACCCCAGTTATTTAATATCAATGGAGAAAAAATAAATATTTTTCATGATTTTGTTACTCGAAAATTCCACATGAAAGAATGCGTTAATTATTCCTGTATTTGTATGAAAAAAATGTTATTGACATGAAGGACATTTGTATAAATTAAAACAATGAGAAGTATATAAAAAAGTAGTGAGAAGTCAAGATAGAATTTAGTTTTTACAAGGCTTATATATGAAGTGAGTTTGTTAGTAAAATGAAAAAAAGTGTATTAATTTATAAATGATTTAAAAAGAAAAAGGGAAAAGAAGACGTACCAGATTCAGCTCCAGGAGGATAGACGCATTGATTCATGGAAGGAGTGAGACAAGCCTCTAAATCTGATGTAGCAACATTTGGAGCAGTGAGACAAGTTCGTGCAGTGACATGACTACAGATTCCCAAGACGGTTCGTAATTGTGTAGTCTGAATGAGGAGTGGCAAATCTTGAACTTGATCACGTCGTGCGCCAAGAAGGTTCGTAATTGTATTGTATGAATGAGGAATGTAAGGTTTTGGAAATGGAACTATGTTAGTTCCTGGAAATGGAATTATTTTTAATGGCGGTCCTGGTCGAATCGGTGGAAGTGGAATTACTCTTCCAAGAGTTCCAGCATCTGTTTGATGGTTATCTAATTTGGAGCGACGACCACGAGGTGAAAATGGAACTATGTTTGGAGGTCTTGGAAATGGAATTATGTTAGGATCTACTGGAGGTCTTGGTGGAAAGGGTGGAAGTATAATTAGGTCTCCAAGAGTTCCAGCATCTGTTTGATGGTTATCTAATTTGGAGCGACGACGTCTTGGAAATGGAACTATGTTTGGAGGTCTTGGAAATGGAACTATGTTAGTTCCTGGAAATGGAATTATTTTTAATGGCGGTCCTGGTCGAATCGGTGGAAGTGGAATTACTTTTCCAAGAGTTCCAGCATCTGTTTGATGGTTATCTAATTTGGAGCGACGACGTTTTATAAATGGAACTATGTTTGGAGGTCTTGGAAATGGAATTATGTTAGGATCTACTGGAGGTCTTGGTGGAAAGGGTGGAAGTGTAATTAGGTCTCCAAGAGTTCCAACATTTGTTTGATGGTCTAGCAAGCATCTCTCCATAGAATCCAAAAGGCAAAGAGCCAACCCATCCTGCTTCTGCATTAATGCTTCACTTCCACTACTACTAGTAGTAGTACTGCATGTTTCACCAACATGCCCAGTGCAATCTGTTATCAACTTTTTTAATTTAGGAGACTCATACGCCTCAGCTGCTGCATCTTCTGCAGTTGCTGCACCTATAAATAGGAATACGGTAATTACTATCACTCTCATTAATATTTTCTCCTCCATTTTCTTACTTAATTTGAGACTAATTTGGTGGGTGCTCATGTATTTATACTCATTCAATATGTGAATTTTATAACGAAATCTAGGAAACTGTATATAAATATTTATTCTAAAAAAAATTATAACGACCTTTCATCTTTATAATATATTCTGAGGAGTTGCCAAGAGATATATATGGAAATATATCTGTCTTTCAAACATTAAAATGGAATATAGTTACAGAAAATAATACAGTAGAATATATTTTATCATTAAACTAATTACTACTGCATTCATATTTACAACCCATAAATGTTATTAAAAAAATATTTACAACTCATTGTGTATTGGATAGAACAAAAACTTCCATCAAGCATTAATGTTCACATTATGGAAGATTTGGTTTAACAAAGGGATGCTTCATTAAAATTAAGAGTTGTTTTATTATATTATTTAAAAATGTCTGAAGTTTTAATTCATTAAAAAGTACAATTATATGTTACCTTTAAAATGTTATTTTTTTCTGATTAAAGACCACTATTATTTCTTAACCCGTTGAATCAGAGATTAATCTCATTCATTGTTGGCCTAAAAATAGTTTCATCATTAGGATGATAATTATTTAAAATTTTATTTAATAGTAAATTATATATATAGCATTGTTATTCCTTTCGTTTTGAAAAATTAAGTTTTATTATGTTCTTCACAAATAAGGTAAGAATACATCAGACGCTCGAGAGAGGACTTACGACCTAGCCTAACTGAGCACAGGTCAAGCCAGATGTTTTTTTTTTTTTATAAATAAATTAGGTGAAAGTTTTTATAAAAATCAATTTGATTAAAAATGCATGTCAAGCTTTAGGACATTTGAAAAATCTTTTATACCTAATAGCTCAACCTATTTAAGTAAATATATTTAATATTTTTTGTTGTTATTATTATATTAAATTTTATTTTTTTATAATACCATAAAATTACATATTTATTTTTATTTAAAAAAACTACGTATTTTTTATAAAAAATATTAAATATGTTAACCTACATATAAAGTTGAGCCATTGAAAAATAATTTTGTCTTAATTAAAATCTTTATTGTAAAATAGACTTTTAAATAAATAATCATGATAGTCATATTAGTCCTATAAAAGAAATGAGTCTTATTAGACCTAAAAATGGGCTTAGATTATATAAACACATTTAATTCTAATAAAACTCAGTGTGCTTATTTCCACCTCTACCTCATGTCTTGACTCTTGAGTAGTAGTGATTACAAATTTTATAGTTTATAATTTATTTTACATAAAGTTTTTCTCATCGACTTATTCGGTGATTACCCTATTTTAGAGTTATGTCAAGTTTATATCAAAACTTTAATCTAAAATAAACTTTTAAATAGAGTATTTGTTCAAATTAGGCTCTCAAAGCGGTCATGACAAACCCAAAAAAGAAGCTTGTGATAGATAAATGGTTTGGCTTGTGCTTTAGATTTTTTAAATAGGTTGATTGGTAAAACCAGACTTTTAAAGCAAAGTCGTGTTTGGTTTAGTCTTATTTTTATCCCTACTCACAAATAAGGATGAATTTAGAAAACTTAAACATTTATTATGAAAATTTTAAAACTTAAACAATTATATGGGAATTTTGCAAACAAATATAATAAAATCTTGAAACTGTATATAAATATTTATTATAAAAAAATTATTACGACCTAATTTTATCTTTATTATATATATTCTGACTCGTTGCCAAGAGATAAAACCATATGTCTTTAATTTCCAACATTAAAATGGAATATAGTTATATAAAATAATACACTACAATAGAATATATCGTATCATTACACTAACTACTACTGCATTGATAGTTACAACCCATAAATGATAAAAATAGATATTTACAACCCATTCGTGTATTGGATAGAACAAAAAACTTCCATCAAGCATTAATGTTTACATTAATTATGGAAGATCCGGTTTAACAAAGAGATGCTTCATTATAATTAAGAGTCGTTTTATTTTATTATTTTAAAATGCCTGATATATATATATATATATATATATATATAAAGTTTTAAAGTGCAATTATTATATGTCACCGTTATAGATTTTTTTCCCGAGTCAAAGAACGTGTTAATATTTTTTATTTTTCAACCTATTCGATAAAAAATAAATGATTTAAATATATTTTTAATCCTTGATAATTACTCATATTTTACGTTTGATTTCTAATAAAATTTTCCTTCTGATTGATATCTGCTAAATAATTGTGAATTTATATGAGTTAAATAGTTAAATTTTGGCTTAAAATTAATTATTTAGCAGTTATTTGTAATAAAAAGTTGAGAAAATTAATTAAATTGAATTTCTGGTTGCAGATACGAAAAATGAGGGTACATTAAGCAGAAGTGGCAACAGAAAGGAAGAAAAAGAAGGAATTCTGAAGCAGGCCCAGCCCAACAGGGATGCTAAGCGGGCATCAGGCGCTAAGCGAGCAACTAACTGCAGGCGCTAAGCGTGGCGTTAAGCACGAAGGAGTAGAAACCGTTACGCGCGCTATATGACACCCTCTACCCCTCACATATATATTAATAAAGGAATAAAAATTCAAATATTAATTAAAAGTATTTTTAAAACATTTTTAAATACAAGCTTTTCAAATTGGTAAAAGGCTCACATTCACTTTCTTCTACATCATATTCGAACTTGTCCAAATAAATAATAAAGTCATCTCGACTCAAAGAAGTCATATAAGTCTCATACAATTAATATAGAACATATATTCTAATGTCACATCCTATCAGAGCGTGGTGTTCCCGTGTCCTCTAGCATGAGGTTCTTCATAGTCATCCACCTATTCATCTGCTCCCCCGAACACAAGTTCAAGATCATCACAGGATCCAAACACAACAACACACAGGGAGTGAGTTATCACATTCCTAGCTAATAGAGAAACAAGACAATTAAATATACATATTATATAAATGAGATACCACTTACTTAAACATAGCTCACGTAACTTCACCACTTCGTCATTCAAAATTCACTTTTCAATTATCAATCACATTACACAAGAATCTCACACTTCGATCAAGATATAATAACACATCAATTAGCAAGCATATGCAATAGTTATGCTAAGACTCAATTCTATATGCAATGTGGTACCATGTCAGTGAAAAACCACCCTGGGGCGCTTAGGAGTACATAACAAGACACACCACACAATGGGTTTGTCAGGTCACTCTCACTAAGTAAGATCATAGGGAGACCAGTCAGGGTCACGATGTTTTGCGAGAATGCTCCAACCATATGAGATCAGCATAGGCTTAAAGGAGCACTCAAACCCGGTGACCCCCAAGGCCTACACTCCGAAGAGTCCGTCAGGGCCTCTCCCTCCTGATTCAGGTCCAACCCCTAAAATAATTTTTGCATGCAGACACTGCTCATGAATTATACAATACCCACGACCTTACACTCGTGTTTTAAACACGTTCAACACAATTGCGCTACGATTTAACACTGGTTCCTAAATAGGAAACCTACATTTTCTCTTTAACACTGCGCATCAACGCTTTTCTCAAGATAACGCTGGTCGGGCTATTGTACAATTTATAGCTTACAACACAAGTAATTTCACATCAAGTGTTAACTACACACTTATCCACAACTAGAACTCATTCACAATTTCACATCTCATAGTGTCACAATCCACCATCACATGTTTACACGTATCTCACAAATTAACACATGTTCAACTTTACACTTATACTTAATCTCAATAACAATATTATAATCTCAAAGCAACATGTTATTCTACAATTTATCACATACTCACAATTTGAATTATCATTTCATATCCTCAATATAACAATTTATATAAAAGACTATCATAACATGAGGACTAAAACCCCTCAAATAATATTACACAATTATATCCAAATCATAGGTCCAAATATACAAATATCAAGAGCACAATTTATCAAGCAATTTTCATCAGGACATCAATATTTTATTTATAATTATAAAGGAAAAATTGCAATTTAACAAACATCCCAAAATAAAATCCAAATTTAATCCTCTAAGGATCCCTACACATGTTCTCACTAATTCCCAACTGTGAATAACTCATCCCTTACCTCTAAGCGGGCTCACGTGTCTTCAGCCAGCGATAACAACATCTCTAGCGGTTCCCGAAAATTCTTTCAATTATTCATCCGACTGCTCCGATAGAATTCCCAAACGTCAGAGAGACGGAGAAGAGATTGAAACCTCCACTTGTACTGTCTTCATACGATTCCTTTTTCTCCCTCCACGATTATTATCTCGCAAATCCCAACGGTGGAAGCGTGCGGAATTGAATTTCGAACAACATATCCAAATTTCACAATAATCCAACGGTTAACGAAACCGGGATCGTAGTTTTACCAAGACAGCTCTGGGTTTCTGCGGGAAAGAAAAAGGCTAAAATGCGAAGGGTTTTTCTCTCAGTTCAGACACTATATCAAAATTCCCAACGGTGAGAATGCTCGGAATTGTGTTGCGAACATGATACTCAAATTTCACGACGATCCAACGGTGAACGGGTTTGAGATCGTCATTTTTCTGAGACTGGTTTGGTGGGCTGCGGGAAAAAGAAAGGGTTTTGAGAGGAGAAGGGGAAAAACGAAAATGAGGCCAAAAGGAGGCAGCTGACTTAACATAACTATTTATACCTAGGGTACTCAGCCTATTATTTGCTCTATATTTATTTATTTATTACTAAAAAGCTTTTTAAATTTATTTACGAAAAATTGGGATGTTACACGCTAAGCCCAGCTAGGCGCCCAGCGCGCGATCCAACAGAAGCACAGGCCCAGCGTGCATGGCGTGCCCAGCGCGCGATCTAAGCGCGTGGTGTGGCGCTGAGCGCGATTACGAAGGCCCATAAGCCCACTTCAGCAACTATAAATAGAGAGGCAGTCCTAAGGACCTCGTCTTAGAGCACTACTCTCAGTACTTCAAGCCTGAGCTTTCTCTCCTCTCTCTATATTCTTTGTTTTATTAGCCCCATTCTTCCTTTCATCCCCAATTGTAAGTCCTCAATGGCCATGAGTGGCTAATCCCCTAGTTAGGGCCTGGCAGGCCTAAAAAGCCAACGATGTACGATGAGCTTCAAGAGTTATCAATGCAAAGGAATTTATTCCAGGTTTTTCTGTTCTAATTCTTTTCTTGTATTCTTGCATTCATTCTTAAATCTCTTTTTGGGTTTTATTCGCTCGGATTCAATGCATGCATCAGTTTTAGGGGTTATACGCTTGGGAAAGGGTAACACCTAATAGAACATCTTAGGAAAAGAATCCTTGGGTTACCATTGCTAGGCATAGAATGATAACCCACTGCCCATGCATTTAAGCAACATCTAGCACTTAATCTTAATGCATTTTAATTATTGAATCTTCGCAAAGGCATTTGGGAGATAGGTGGTTAAAATAGGCTTGCCAACGTGAGGCATCAGGGCAAGTAATTAACAGATGTGGGTAGAACTAATACCATTTCATTGATAATGAATATCATATTTACATGCATAGTAGGGCAATTGGGTTTGTCTGGTCTTGGCATCTTTATCAATTGTTTTTCCTCTTTACTTATTTGTTTTAGTGATAACACTCTATTCCTACTTTTATTCCTGTTTTTACTATTTTACTCCCACTTACAAACTGAAAAGTATTTAATAAGTGCAATAAAATCCCTGTGGACACGATACTCG
Source organism: Glycine max (assembly GCF_000004515.6). Classification (NCBI taxonomy): domain Eukaryota; kingdom Viridiplantae; phylum Streptophyta; class Magnoliopsida; order Fabales; family Fabaceae; genus Glycine; species Glycine max. The sequence continues at coordinate 44,441,674 of NC_038249.2, forward strand.
GACTTTCGAGGTTTACTACTTGTAACGATTTGGTGCACTTGCCAAAGACTCAACACTGATCAAGTCCCTAATATATATATTTTTTTGGTCTTAGATCGTTGCCTAAAATCATTATCTACTTATTATGTGACTATTAATAAAGTTTGTCTGAGTGGGATTATACATAGATTTTTTTTTAATTTGTAAAAAAAAAAAGGACACCATTTGCATAATATGATTTGATTTCACAATTAAACATACAATATAGTCCTTCCTCTCCCAAAATGATCTCGTTCCTAATTAGTGAAAACAACCTCGTTCCTATGCAGTATAGTCCTCCCTTCCTAATCCCTTTGTCCCAAATCCCTAATCTCTAGGGGTGGGTAAGCGAGTCGGTCCACCCGTATAAGTTCGCATTGGCAGCGGACTGGGCCAATCTGCCCCGCTTCTTACATTGACCAAATAAATTGGTCCGTCCCTGCCCTGCGGACTACGCGGGTCAAACAGGCCTTTCCGTGGGCCTAGTTTTAAAAGAATTTCAATTTTAATAAAAATACAATATAATCAAATTAAGTTCAATACAAATGTAAATAAAATCTCAATAATTAGTCAATTACATCAATAAAATAAATAATGTCTTAACAAAAGAAAATCCAAGTAATAAATCTAAATTATGAAATTTAAACATCTCCAACAACAAATGATTACATATTTGAAGTAGCTTGAGCCTTCTTCATCTCCACATTTAAGAGCACAACAACAATGAATCAGCCCCAAGAAAGATAGGATAAAAACAAATTCTAGTCTAGAGAGAGAAGAGATGTACTTTGTGTGGTTGTGCGGTGGTGGGCCGAGGCTGTGACGCTGTGGTGTGTCACATGTGTGAGTTGCGTTTTGTTTTCCTTGTAAGGAAAAGAGTCGTATGACTTGCGCGCACGTGTGGCTGCGGAGAAAAAAATGTTCTTAGTCTGCTACAATGATAACTGTTAAATATGATGTGAGCTATTTTTATAATAAAAATATATTGAAATATCTTTAAAAATATTTATTTAATAATTATTTTTGGCTTAAATGATAAGAATTGATATTTTTATTATTTATGACTTGCAGATATGAAAATGATAGATTAAAAAAAAAGATTGAGAAAATATCAAAAAGGAAGATTTTTAGCATGTTATCACTTATATTTTTTTATCTTAATCTTTTATTTCTATTATCTTTTATTTTTCTTATCTTATCCTTTTTTATCTTTATCATATTTTAATTTAAATATTTGATTCTTATCTTTAAATCTTTATCTTATCTAATATATTTCTTTATCTGTTATCTTAAAGGAAAAGTTTGAAGTGAAAAAGAGAAAATCAAACCTAATATAATTGGATCAGGGTCACACAAAACAAACCTAATGCGGGCTGTGGACAACTCGCGGACCCCGCGGGTCAAACCCGCATAGTCCGCGGGTTAAGCAGGACAGACCAAAAAATATGACATAACCATGGACCGTTTAAAAAAATTAGTTCGTAACTCGTGCGGATCGTGGGCCAGTCCATGGACCTGGGCCTATTTACTCACCCCTACTAATCTCATCCATTATCTCTCACTCTCCCTCGCCGCCTCTCTCTCCACCGCACAGAAACTCCTAGTTCCACCGCTTTCGCTCCGTCTCTGATTCCTTACGGCTCCACGCCATCTGCACGTCCGAACCCTCCTTCTCCCATCTCCTCCACCTCCTCTCCCCCTCCCTCGCCAATTGTTTCGGGGTTTAATTCCTCAATATATTTTGGGGGATTCTAGTTTTCCCTTTTTGCCTTGGATTTTGATGCTTTATAATAGAGTGAATGAGGGAAGATACTTTTGGTTTTGCTAAGAGAGCATTCAATTGCATCCATGGGAATGCGATGGGGTTGGTTGGGGATGCGTTCAAGTGGCTTCGTGCCAGGTGATAATAGGGCTTGGTTGTTCACGATTGGGTTCCTTAGGTGGTGATTCTGTCTCATTTTGTTGTGTATGTGTTTCTGAGTCACTGTAGGTGGAACTCGATGCTAGAATCACTAAGTCAAGGGGTGTCGATTTTGGGCTGGCCAATGGCGACAAAGCAGTTTTATAACCTCAAGTTGCTGGAGAGAGAGGTCGAGGTTGCAGGAGGAAAGAACTTTGAGACAAAATGTGAAGACATTGTGGTTTGGGGATTAGAGGGTGGTAGAGGGAGAGGATGTTGGTAGCAACCATGACCATTAGGAGGACCAGTTCAAGGTCATGGTGGTGAAGGTGAAAAAAAAATACTCAAACGTCATCATTTTTTCTTTTTAATTTTTTTTTGAAAAATCCTATATGTGATCTCAATCAGACAAAAATCACACGTGACATGTCTGCGTGACCGATTAACAGTCACAAGCAGTTAACGGATTTAGTGACAGAGGACTCAAACAAATTTTTTTAAATATTAAGGATCCGATCTGAAAGAAAAATTTATTAGAGACCAAACGTAAAAAATATATATTTATCAGGAATCAAAAATATATTTAACTAAAAATAAATCTCACTTATAATATGTAATAGTTTTGATCAAATAAAATTTTGCACAGGATAATTAATATTTAACATCTTTAATGCATACCAGTAATATTGAAAAAGGATGAGTCTAATTATTCGTTGATGCAGTAAAAAATAATAATTATTCATTTATAGCCACTTCATTTGTCTGAAGATAATTATATTGCATTGTCTCACCCACCGGGTGTTTACACGTTCCCTTGGTTTTAGTTCTTCATTTACGTGGTTGCATGCATGGGGTTGGCTATCCCTCGTCTTGTTAATTTAAATATAAGAAATATTAACAATAGCCTCTTTTAAATATACTATTTTCTATTGGTTAAAATATGTATTGAAAACTATAAAATTAAGATCAAGAGTAAGCCATTAAATAAATATAAAATCCATTAAATTTTATGATTTTCAATAAATTTCAAACAAAGAAAGAGGATGTAAATTTCAAACAATAAAAGAGGATGCATTCAAAAGAGTGTGTAAGAAAATATGACCTAACATTTCTATTCAAGTATTTAGTTAGTTGTGGACCTTAATTAGACTCTCATCCTTAGCCAAAAAATAAACTTTTATCTTAAAAAAATACTAAACATATATCTATAAGGTATATTAAACATATACCCCTTACAAAAGGTAATTAAAAGAAGGCTTAAACATTTTTTTGTCTATGTAATTTAATATTTTTTTAATTTTTGTCCCTTCAATTTTTTTGTTTTAATCCTTGCAAAATGTATTAGTTTTATTTTTTGTGCTTACAACGTTTTATATAACATTTAGTACTATATGAAACGTTTTAAGAAAAAAAAAACACATTTTATAAGGATTAAAACAAGAAAAAATCATAAGAACAAAAATTTTAAAAAAATGTTAAATTATAAGAACAACAAATATATTTAAGCCTTAAAAGGGAAAAAACATCAATAGATAAACTCTTCAATCCTAAACAAAATATAAACTCTTGATTGCAAATAATACATAGTTATTCAAAGCATGCCAGTAACACTACAAAATGTTGGAACAAATAATGATTCATTGATAACCTCTTCATAAAATGCTTGTCTGAAGATAACTTGCGTTGTCTCTTTGTTGTGTATTGTCATCAAGTATAATTAGCTTGGAGGCCATGGAGTTGTAGGTAGCTGTGAGATGAAACTGTGTAGAGGTGAGTGGTCCATATTGGACTTGGAACGCGTGGTTTCAGCCATATGTTCAATGAAAGCACCAAAATTATTAGGGAGGAGGTAACTGTCCTTAGAGTTCGAGGACTAAGCCACCTCCACAATAAGCAAGGCAAGAGAAGGCTAATATGTTCTTATTTCATTTCTTCATTACAGGCCATATACATAGCTTTTGCAATTGCTAAAGGACAAAAGCAAAGGCCAAATAACAATAAGCACTAACAGAATTATTCTAACAGATTCTAGTGCCAGCATAACAGATCCTATAACAGAATTCCTTCAGACATAATCCTCCAAATGCTTCCTATTGGGCCTTGTAGTCCTCTGCCTATCAATAGAATTCAGAAAAAATATCAACGTCTTCTTTAAGAGTGAAAAGTTGTTCGACTTCTTAAGTCTGTAGAATTTCCTGATGCATGGGAATTTCCTCACTGTCTTGCTATAACCTTTAGATCTTTCTCTACTTGATCCGAAAACTTGGAGTCTTCAACCAAGGTCTGTAAAATAACCGAAGCCTCTGAGAGTCTTCCCTGATATAGGTATTTGTCTAATGTCAGGGAATATTTAACAGCAGTTTGAAGTTCAATCTTATTTAGATCACAGGATATAATATTTCTCCATTCTTTTGATTTGCCTTTATGGCATAAGCCATGTAGCAGAGCGGTGAAACATACAGAATCTATAAGAAACCCTTTAGTGAGCATCTTAGTTAGCAATAATTGAGCAGTGTCAACCGTTCCATGCTTACAAAGACAAACAATAACAGAATTATAAGCAGCGATCACTTGATCCCATCCATCCAAAAGCATCATTGTGAAGAAATCCAAAATCAAGGACCTCTCGTTTTCCTTAGAATCCTTTTCCTCAATAAGAACTGGACTAGTTGCAGTATTTGTTAAACCATTTATCAGGTAATGGAATGTAGCATCATTTGGAAGACAACCGTTCATCAGCATTAGCTCAAAAATGGATGTTGCTCTCTCAGGTTTACCAGCCTTAAAGAAACCCCCAACTAGTGTAGTGTATGTGACAACATTAGGCACCAAATCGAAAGATTTCATCCCGCTGAAAACTTTTTCAGCTCTGATCATATCTGCTTTCTTGCAGAATCCATTGATCAAAGAGGTGTAGGTGATCACATTTGGCTTGAATTTATGTTTCATCATTTGTCCAAACATCTTAAGTGCACTACTCATGTCATGCTGTTTTACATATCCATCTATAACTGTGGAATATGTGTATTCATCTGGAGCATGATGCACACTATTCATCTCATTTAAGCAAGACAGAGCATCTGTCATCTTTCCGAATTTACAGAAACCTTTGATCATGGCATTATACCCCACAATGCCAGGGTCCACACCCTTCCGAATTATAACTTTAAAAATCTTAATTGCCTCATCAAGTTCACCATTTCTAATAAAACCATCTATCAATGTGGCAAAAACATACACATCAGGTTGAACATTTCGATCAAGCATTTCTGAAAGTAGTAGTTTCATGGCAGGAATCCTTCCTTTCTTACAGAGACCACTCATCAAAATATTGTAAATTTGAGCATCAGGAAAAACGCCCTTCTCCATCATTTTCTCTCTGACCATCAGTGCAACATCAATTTCCCCAGCAACAACAACTCCATGGATAAAAGCTCCATAAGAAACCAAGTCCGATTTTTCTCCTATTTCAGCAATCCTAAAAAGCATACCTGATGCCTTAACATAATCCCCTTTTTTGCAATAAGCATGCATGAGGGGGGTATAACTAAACTTATTAGGCAGCAATCCCCTTTCTTTTGCCTTCTCTAGGAGTTCATCAGCTTCCTCAATCCTTCCACCCTTACATGAAAAGTTAATCATAATATTGTAAGTTGTAATATCTGGCCCACAACCCATCTCAGCCATCCTTCTCAACATCTCAGCCGCTTCAGTTACCAAACCATACTTGTACTCAGCATCAATAACATTATTAAACACTTTCACATTCATATTCAATCCCCGTGCAGCCATTTCTGTCAGAAGTTGATCAACTGCTTCGAACTCCCCTGCCTTGCAAAATCCATTAATTAAAGCCCCGTAAGTTTCTACGGTTGGCAAAACCCCCTTCATTTTCAATTCGTTGAGAGCTCTAGTTGCACATTGGAGATCACCCTTCTTGCAATACCCATCAATAATCATATTATAAAACACCACATGTGGCACACAACACTTCCCCCATCTATGCTTAATCAACCTCCTACCTTCCTCAATCTTCCCCAAGTTGCATAATCCCTTCACCATTATGGAGGTGGTGTAGTTATCCACAACAGCACCAGTGCCATCATCTGTTTGAAGCATTTTATCATACAGCTGAAGCGCAACATCAACTTTCCCGCTTTTGACTAAACCATTCAGCAACAAATTGCTAGCGACAAAAGTGGGAAAACAATTATGCATTTCACGAACAGTATGGAATAACTGGAGGGCCCTATCAAGAGACCCAGATTCAGCATATGCAAGAATCAAAGCGCTGAATGCTTCACGGGTAGGTTTCAAGTGTTGAGCTTTCATGTTCTCCAGCACCAACTCGATCTCAGGGAACACCCTGTAGCTGGCCAAGAGCTTGAGAAGAGAAGAATGGGCAACCCCGTCGAGAGAACAAGAGAAGGGTCGGGTCGAAGCCCAATCGAAAAACTTCAAACCGAGTTCTGCGTCATGGACTCGGTCGATGACGAAATGGGCAACGTCGGAAACGACAACCTTGGATTCTGCGAAGCGAGATTCGAGGGGATCCTGCCATTGGTGGGTTTTACTAGTTCTAAGGATTTGGATGACGTCGGAAACGAGGTGGTTGATGCGGGGAGGCAAAGAGGAGGAGGAACCTTTGGGGCGGTGACGAGGTTTGATTCGAGAAAGAATGGCCTTGGACATTTGAAATCAAGTTGAACATTTCAATCATGAATTTGCTACTAACATATCATATGATGTGAGTCCAAGAAACAACAAGTGCCAGTAGCCAGGGTCTTAGCCTCCTCCTCCACTTTTACTGTCTTAGACTCTCAACTCAGTGGTGTGTTCAATTTTAATTTTAAATAATTTAGAAAAAGATCTGAGTATTCAATTACGATAAATCAGCCGAGATTATTAAGGTTTTTAAAGGAATTCAATAAAATTCGATATTCAATCAACATTTTTTTATAATTTTAAGAACTATATATAAATTTAATGATTTTTTTAGTATGGATTTCAATAAATTTCATGAAAATATGTATTAAATAATTTAACTCAAATTCTTGAAATTTATGAGATTTTATTTTTAAATTTGTAATTGTGATATCTTGATTACACGTTTATTCATGTAAATGAATTTGTATATATATGAAGACAAAAAATATATAATTGACTAAAGTATGTTTAAGGTATTGATAAATTATTGTTTTGAGTCTTTTATATATTAAATTTTTTTGTTTTGAATTTTTGTCATCAGTCAATTGATGACATGTTACCTTACAAAATGATCTTTTCAATATTATTAAAGATTATGATAGTGTTACATCATCACTTAACTAATAAATGAGATTTAAAATAAAAGTTTTAATATATTAGGTATTGAAAACAAAGAAAAAATTAGAAGAGACCTAAAACAAAATCTTATTGTTTTGAGTCTTTTATATATTAAATTTTTTTGTTTTGAATTTTTGTCATCAGTCAATTGATGACATGTTACCTTACAAAATAATCTTTTGAATATTATTAAAGATTATGATAGTGTTACGTAATTACTTAACTACTGAATGAGACTTAAAAAAGTTTTAATATATTAGGTATTGAAAACAAAGAAAAAATTAATAGGGACCTAAAACAAAATTTTATTGTTTTGAGTCTTTTATATATTAAATTTTTTTGTTTTGAATTTTTGTCATCAGTCAATTGATGACATGTTACCTTACAAAATGATTTTTTCAATATTATTAAAGATTATGATAATGTTACGTCATCACTTAACTAACGAATGAGACTTAAAAAAAAGTTTTAATATATCAGGTATTGAAAACAAAAAAAAAATTAATAGGGACCTAAAACAAAATTCTATTTATCATAGACCTTCAACATATTTTAAGCCTATATAATTTTAATAAACTTAATTAGTTGATTAATGTATAAGTGAATAAATATATAAATAGGGTTTGAAACAATTGTTGGATATTTTTTGTTTGATGAGATCATTATTGTAAAAATGATAATAAGTATCTATTTTTTTACACTAAGATAATTTTTTAAAATCCTAATATAATACTGTTGGGAATTCCTAATTCAAACTGAATGAGATTTATTTATTAAATAACTCTAAGATTTAGTATAACGTTTTTTAGTTTATTTAGTTAAAAAATGAGTTTAGTTTATTTTTTTAATATTTAGTAATAGGTAAGCGTATTTAAATAATATAAAATATTATTACTGAAGATGCTGTAGTTATTATACTAAAATTTTATTATAATATTTTGAGATCATATACTTATTAATTTATACAACAATTTAATTTTGTTATCTTATATATATGTAGACCTATTAACTAACTTGAATGTATTTTTATTTAATAATATTACTACAAAGTATAATATCATCAAATTAGTCACCGATATTTTGTAATCATTAGCCATTTCATTTCCTAAAATTATGAAAGAAAAATTTACTTATAAATAGGTAATTGAATCCACCATAAATGACAATAAATATCATGAATAAAAATATACAGAGAAGGTGAATTTATCCTAATTACATTTTTATTTTTCACTTATAATATTTATTTTTTAATTTAAATTTTAAAGTATCTTTATAAATATCGTCACCTAAGAATAATCATACCTTAAAAAAGATACGGACCTATGGACCCAAAGGGCCATCATAAAAGCTGATTCATAAGTGATCATGTATAAGAACTTTTTATATGTATATTAAGGACTAAATTGATTGATAATTGTCAACTTTAAATATTAAATTAATAATATTTATTAGAGACCAAGTGACCAACAAAAGTGGCCATGTATTTTCATTTTATTAAAAAAATTTGGTATAATTAGAAGGTTTAATTTCATTTCCATTGGATTAGTTGTTTTTTTAGTAAGGTGGTACCTTCAGGTATCACTTCATGTCAAGTAAATTCAGAACTCATTTAAGAGATTAAAATGTCGAATCATTTGTCTTAATAATTTTTAATATTTTATTTTATTTTTATTTAAATTGATTGATAATTTTAAAAATTAATATTTTTTTATTTATAACATTGAAAGACTAAATTGATCAATACTTGTAATTTTAGAGACAACTTAATGTATTAGTCCATAAAATAGAGATTGTTAATCTCGCTTTCCGTGGCATGTACATGCTGCCTTCAACACGAGCAAACGAAAATTTAAACATGGTGGTAAACTTTGGGTCAGGTACATGCAACCTTAAAAAACACATATATTAGGTAAAAAAAATAAAATTAACTCAACCTATGTTCTTAATGCCTTTTATCTCTCCAACTTGCTCACTGCTTGAGCTTGACTGCTTGCGTGAGCTTGTTGGTCTTACTTAAAAAATAGATATTTCTAATTAATTAATTTTGTATAAATTAAATTTTTCAGAAAAAAATATTCTATTTATATTATTATATATTAACCTGCCAAAGTAAAATATGTTATCTTTAAAGTTTCCCTAATAGAAAAAAATACATTATTAAATGGTTAATCCTTATTAAAAAAATGTTACACTTTTACATATAATTATCTTGTTATCGTTTATGAACAATTATTATTATTATAAATTTAATAAGCATGCATGGCCACTTTCTACCAATCAACCAGTCAAAAATCATTCTTTTTAATGTGATTTTAAGATAATTATTATAAAATTAATAAATTTATTAAATATAATTTGTAAATAAATAAAACTATAAAATACGTTTACATCGTTAGTGTTCGCATTGTTTATTCTATTGTTATTCTCTAAATAATTTTAAAATCTTATGCTGTTAGTCGATTTGATATAGATTAATTTTGAATGTTAATGTTAATTGAAGTACTAAGATAAAATTTTAATTTCAAACTTTTAATTAAAGAGTAACCCAACAGATATTTAAAATAAATAGTTAATTTCATCACCAAAAAAAAATACGATAGTTAATTTTTATCCTTTCGTTTTTCAACTGTCATTTGTTCTATTTAATCCTTTTTTTTTATCGGCATTATATTTAATCCTAATGTTACAATACTCACCCATAGACCATAAGCAAGGAAACGTATCAAGGATTTGTTTAACTAACCGAAGGAATAAATTACATCAAAACAAAATCGACTCACTGATAAAATTGATTAGAATTGGAATCTTAGAAGACTTCACGAAAACGAAAAGGACTCGAAATAGCATTAAAAAAATCAATTTAAATGATCAGGAACATACCTGAGGGCTGTGCAAACAACCAATATATACCAAATGTCAGCACATCATATCCATGCGAAACTTGCACTTAATTCTCCATCCTGATTACTATTCCTATTGATTGTTAACCATGATCATATACATATATACTGAATGTCTCATGTCTATGGACAATCACAAAATAGACACTTGATTTTGTTCCTTCCAATGCAATAATGCTCTCCCCCTTGTTTGTTTGCACCTCCTACACCCTTCACATATTTTACAGCAAAAGATCCATTCAACCAAACTTAGCTGTCCAGATAAAGACAGTGTTATTCTCTTAAACAACTTTTCTATATATGGGAATAATGAGAACATTCTACTATTGTTCAGCATCAATCCAAAGCAGTTAAGCATACGGCGGATAGGATCCATGTTCTAGAGCAGAAACTTATCTCATTAAGCCCAGTGCATCCGTTATGCAGTGTGGGGACAGAAGCCATCCAGATAGAATCTGAACAGGGATGCTTGTTGTACAGAGGCTCTTCGCTATGCGAAGGTATAGGGGAGGGATGTTGTACGCAGCCTTACCCTTGCATATGCAAAGAGGCTGTTTCCGGATTCGAACCCATGACCAACAAGTCACCAAAGCACAACTTTACCGCTGCACCAGGGCTCGCCCTCGTAAAACCCATATCATAGTACTTCCAGAAATTTCCGGGGCACAAGAACAGCTAGAAACTTATCTCATTAAGCATCTACTATGTTATAGTTAATACTTTGAGTTTCGTCTATATTTGTAAAGGTTCGTTAGATCAATACATTTAGAAAGGAGATCCTTATGACTTTTCTTTCCTTCTTTTAATTAAATTAGATTACATGTTTCCTCAAGCACATTTGATGTGAAGAAGTTCATATATTCTTTTGATTATTGTTACATTTAAAAACTTTTGGAATACCTTTGCTCCTCTTAAAGTGCTTGTGTTATCTTGGTGGAACTTTTTGGATATGTTCCCAACTTGAGTAAATAATGTAAGAGAGGAAGATATTTGGTGCGTAAGGTATCTGGTGCGTTGTGCTTTCCTTTGAGGAAGATATTTATCTTTTATTCCTATTTTGCTCAATGATAAATCATAGTATTCATGCATAACTTGGATACCTCGAGGTCTTGCGCCTAATACTCCATAGTCCGTTGTGTGGTTTGCTTGGATATTTTGAAGTCTTGCATATATAACTTCGATTGTTATATCCAATTTAGTTATCTTTTCAGAAGGAAAACAAGCATTATGTTAATCATCTTTTTGGGCACACCATTTTGTGGTTTGCTTGGATTATGCATAACAAAAGTCGTGTTTTGGAGTGTTTTTTTTTTTTTTTTAACTTTAATAATGTTTTGGACTTGATAAAGGTAAGATTGTGGATATGGTTTAGGACTAAGATAGATAACTAGGAAATAACTTAAAATTTGTAATTTTAAATCTTTAGAATATTGTTTAGATTTTTAAAAAATAACATTGTCTTATTTTTAGGATGTTATTTATAATTAAAGATATATTAAGATTATAATGTTAGGTCTATATAGGTTCTTAAAATGATAAAAATTATCGAGCCTAATCATGTTGAGGGAATATTCATAAATTTATTCAATTTGTTTAAAAATTTGTTAGGAGAAGATTATGAATGTAGGGATGAAATCTGAATTACGTTAAAAAAATTGAGGTTGAAATTGTGGATATAAAAATAAAAACTCTAATCACTTAAACAAATTTATAATATTTTTATATTTCGTTTACGATGATGTCTCTTGATTATTGAGATGTCCATGTGAAAATCTTGTATATATTTGACATATTACGAGACACTGTACCAGTAGAAGATGCCCAAGCTTGATTAGTTTAGCTTATTTACAACTTAATTATTTTGGGTTTTATAAAATATCTCTTAAATTATTTTTTAACTTTATCAATTTAATATGTAATAAACATTTTAATATGAAACTAATCAACAAACAGATATATGTGCTTAACGTGTGGTATTTGGAGTTCAATTTTTTTTAATCACACAAATATATACGAATGAGTTAGCCTACTCAAGAACTGTTATTGTAAAATTTACAAAAGTTGAAATCGACCAATTTATTTAATAATTAACTCCAATCAGAATTTCAAATTTTTTTATTCAATTAAGCAGATAACCTTGATCAACGAGTTAAAAATGACATGATATAGGCTGCAGATAATATGTGGCTGCAGGTTGTCATGATGTGTCTAAGTTTGCTCGGATTTTTGTTTTTGTTCTCTCGAGCACTCTAGCTAGCTCTTTTGGTGGTATTTCACTCACCACGTAGATCCAAAAGTACGTTGCCGTGTCACCTACTATAAACAAAGAATTGCCATACGAAACAGAAACTAGTAATGTTACCTGTACAAAGTGGTGAAAATACCAAAACTACAAAGTAGAATCTTCTTTCATTTTAAATCGCAAACTAGTGATAATCTATTTTTATATTTTTTTTCCTACCGTATATAAAGAAGGTTAGAATGTTAGATGAGTCCTCCTGCCAAATTTATGACACACAATTGGATAAATAACATTTCTCTCAATTGGAGTTTTTAGATTTATTTATATTTTTAATTGTAGGAAGAATAATATGTTATCTCCTTAAAAAGATTGTAGTTTTTAGAGTTATTTGGAGAAAAAATCACAACGAATGTTATATTATTGAGTTTCTATCAAATGATTTAACGGCATAAAAAAAGGCTTAGTGGAATTTACAACATGTCTCAATATTTTTTAAAAAAAGAATTCTACTTTTGAAAATTTTCTTGAACTCAAAAACATTTTTTCTTCCTACTCTAAGTTGCATTAGTATTTTAAGTAGTACATATTCACTTGAAAAAAAAATATTATCGTGCAAAGAACAAGCTTGGAAAAGAAAAATCTTTTAAAACGAGTTATTCATTTTCCAAAATCTTTTAACTAGTACTTTATTAAAACTCAATTATCTAATTTTGTTTTTGTTGGGTTGCGGTGTTTCTCCGAGTTGCTTCAATTGAATGGCTCTTCAGCTTCCACCACTTCCTGGCCGTGCCATGCGCTTCAACTCAAGCGTGTGCTCCCTTCCTGCACGAAAATCTAGCACCTTTGCCACTCTGTCACAACCCCGAAGCGACTGGGTTGAAGCCACTAACAGTTTCTTCGACCAAGACAAACGACCCATCATGTTATTTGACGGTAATTAGCCCTCACTCATCCTTTTTTCTTCGTACAAATGCTACTGTTGGTTGAAAATTCTTGCTTGTGACACAGGAGTATGCAACTTGTGCAACGGGGGTGTGAAGTTCGTTCGTGATAACGATCGAAATAAGTAAATGATATGATCTATCCTCCTTTTGAAAATTGTCTCCTCTAAGTTTTTTGTTGCAGCCCTGATAGAAAGATAATGAAATCTTTTCTTTGGTCAGTTATTTCGTTTGTTTTACTGCTTTGTTGATAGGACAATTAGATATGAACCTCTTCAGAGTGAAACGGGTAAAATCTTACTCAGGAGATCAGGAAGAGCTCCTGATGATATCTCAAGTGTTGTACTTGTTGAAAAGGAAAGGTGCGTATATTAATTATTTGTGAAGAAAGAATAAATTTATGATTACAAATTTTAAGAGAGAAGAATTAGCAGTGAAACATATGACTTCCTGGTTGATTCTAGATCCTATATTAAGTCAGAAGCCGTGCTGAAGATAATGGAATATATAGACTTACCCTTTCCACAGCTAGCAATTCTTCTTCAATTTGTGCCTCTGTAAGTATTATTTTATCCACTTGCTTTGCCGGCTTTATCATGTTCTATTAATTGCTTAAGGGGAACAGAGTTGATGATATATGTTATGGATGACTGCAGGTTTATCAGAGATTTTGTTTATGACAATGTTGCAAACAATCGTTACCTGATTTTTGGTCGTTCGGAATCATGTGAAATATAGCATCATCCTGGCATGAGTACTGGAGGTAACAGTAATGTGCTAAGTTCAAAAACTGGGCTTCTTTATAGTCCAAGTCATATCCTGTTCTCAAATATTTTGAAGATTCTGTGTACTACTGTATAGAAGCTTTACTTGTCGTTTTATTTGATAAGCTCATAGAAGCAGAGGACATCATCAATTCGTAATAATATTTTCTGTCCCAAATGATTTTGCAATTTCATTTCTTTCAGTAAACACTCCTAATTTCTTAACTTCATCAGGGAATTATTAAATAAGTTGTTTATCTGTATTTAACTTTTAACTGTTCTGGTTTAACAGTTTCTCTGTAAACTGAATTCTGTTAACCTTGACTCAGATATTTTTTGGATTTGGATCATTTCCTATTGTCGAGCAATAGAATATGGTCATGTTGGAGAGAGAAGGACACAATTTTTATGAATTTTAATTAGTCAATCCTACAACCAATCCTGGTGGGTCTTTGTTTGGTAAAAATTGTATCTTTGTTTGACAAGTTTTAGTTTTTCTGCTTCAACAAAGAAATAAATTAAACCAAAGCCTCAGCTCTCCTTCCTAGTAGAAGCAGAACTAGTCATTGGTGATGGATCTAGTTGTAATGAGATCCTCAAATCTTCACAAATACGTTCTTTATGTAAAAGCATGTAAAATGTGGATTGTTACATCATGATGACATACTTCTGTTGGAATTCTGTCATCTTTCTTGTCAAGATACTAGCTACATTTTCCTCTTGAGATTGATTATTTAACAGTAGGTTAAGCGCAAAATTCATTAGAGTTGATTTAATAGTAATGACTGCACTTGGGGGGGGGGGGGGGGGTGGGGGGAGCAATGGACTGGACCTTAAAAAAAAAAAAAGTGTAAAACCTGCCGTAAATTTGTTGGCTATGTAAGTACGAGAAAAGTACGCCAGTAAATTTCTGCTTTAACAAAGAAATAAATCAAATCAAAGCCCCAGCTTTTTTTCCTTTCTACTGGATGAACTATTAGTTCCAGTGTTCCACCACAAAAAAAATGAAGAACTATTCATTGTTGATGAATCTTGACATCTAGTTGTGGTGAGATCTATATACAGCTGATTCTAGAAGTAGAAAGTAGAACAGTTTTGAATAAATGATGAGTAATACACTTTAGCACTATTTTACGTGGTCTGATAAATTAGGAGGTCAGTATTCAAGAATGTCTTACATTGATATAAGAAGCCAAAACAAAAAGATACATGTATAGTATGACATATGATCTCATGTACTGGACTTTGGCCTTTTCTTCTGCTGGATAGAGCACAAATTAATCATGTACCTGGAATGAAGAAGGAATTTGAAACCAGAATTCTGAAAAGGAAGTTGAAGCCAGAATTCTGAGAAGCAATTGTAATCATGAAGATGTCTCAAAATAAATTGAAGCGAAACTTTATTTATCTGATTCTGTATGACATATCTACTGCATTATACGCTTCTAAAAGGGAAGATTTTTGGTTTGTACATGTAAGCTTGAAGAACTGGCTGTGGAATTAGAACCCTTCATCGTGGATAACTCTCTAGGTAAGGGAAAATTCTCCGGTGACTTTTCTATGTACAGCTTAGCTAGGCCACACGCATATCTGTCAAATTAGTTATTGCATCAGGTTCGGGATGTTAGGTAAAGCATGACAGACAATATAGTGATTTGTGACAACTGACAAGCAAGAAAATTGTAACTACTTACCCGAGCAGTAAGATGATCACTGACATGATCAGGAAGAAATATTGATACCATTTGTACTTGGATTTACGTATCAATATTGAGGGCGCATTAAAAGAATGAAACCGAGGAAATATCCTGCCAACAACCCTCCTATGTGAGCTGAATTGTCCACTCGAGGTAGAAATCCAACAGCCAAATTTAGGCCAACAATGATCAATAAGAGCAGCACACTGAAGTAAGCATGGGTTAAAATTTGTCGTTTCACAAACAAACACTTTTCGAATACTGACAGATTATATAAAGTACCTTATTTGCATAGATACTCCAGTTAGTCAGAAGTTCAGAAAGCATGGCTCCCAGAAGACCAAATAGTGCACTGGATGCATCAACTGATACGGTACTAACTCCAGATTCTTGCAAATGCAAAAAAGACAACAAACTTCCGCCAAAATCAGAAAGCATACATAAGAATCCAATTTTCACTGCCAAATTCAAGAGATTATAATTTAACTAAAGAAGATCATGCAGAGGTTCAATGCGCACAAATCCAGTAGTATGCCTTACGAAATCCGAATTCCTTCTCAAGCCGAATGCCTATAAACAGAAGACCGAACATATTGGCTAGTAAATGCACGACTCCAGCGTGAAGAAACATGCAGGAAAAAAAGCGCCATCCTTCATTTTGGTCCTCCACTAGGTTCTTTTCAAGGGCTCCTAATGGCCGCAGCCTACAATAGCCCCAAAAAGATGAATGAATTGTAGGCATTTATTTCCCTTTCAAACCAGCTAGTTAGTTAGTTAATAAGGGAGAGAGGACAAATAATAATCAATTAGGTTATTGCATCTTTAATGAGAAAAATATTGTTTCATGCGGATTCTTCAATGTTCATCCATAATGATAATGATAAACGTTAAAAGTTTTTTGAGTAGAAATAAAAAAAGTTAAAAATCATATAAGTTAGGAGAAGACAATAACCAATGATATGAATCAATTGACATATTTATATTTTCATAATTTTACTTGCAATAATACAGAATTGTCTAACTTATCCAAATAAAAATTGGGGTTAAACAATATTATACATGACTAATACAAATAAGAAAATTGCATCAACCATCTAAAGTACATCATATAAAATTACATCAAATACAACTCTGTTTCTTCCAATATTAATTATTTAGTCCATAATCCAAAAAAAATATTTGTGGAAGAGCTACTTCAGCAAGCACTTTACGGATGGTTTGGTGTGTGTGGCTATTCCGTGTGCATTATGGCAATAGGAAAAAACCTTCTGCCCTGGAACTGAAGGTGTTATGTAAACATGATCAAGCACAATGTTGGAGCAGCCTACATTTTGGTCACAGCTCAAATTGATTGCCTTGTCCGTCAATGATGTTCCAACAATTCCTTTGTATGTTACATCACTTATCTTGATTGCTCGAGTCTAGTCATAATAATAGAAGAAAAATAACATACAAACGTTGTTAGCCAAAGTTGTATAAATGTAATGTTTTGGGAGTAACATATTAAATTTATTATGAAAAATGGTCAAATTGGTAGGTAATGTTCTTGTTGTACCTGGTTTTGGCAGTCCGATCTATGAGGGCAATAAAACTGGTCAATGATAATGGGGTTATTGGCTCGAACAAATCTAATCTTTTCAAACGTGATCCTCCTAGCATATCCAGCTCCACCCTAATGCCAAAATAGAATAGAACGAATACATATAACATAATATTTTACATAACTCATGTAACCCAAATTGGTAGGTAACGTTGTTCTATTTGCTCAATTACCTGCCATGTCTTGATTCTTACTCCAGTTAATGTTTCGGTCAAAGTACAATTCTCCACATGCACGTCCTCTACAATGTCGGTCTCTCCACGTGTTCCCAATGATCCAATGCTACAAAAACGTAATTTCCTTCATCAGTGAAAACTGTATCCCGAAAGTAGAAAAGGAACATGATACGAACTGGCTAATCACACATATGTCCCTATTCATGTCTTGGATACATGTAAGGCGATTACAATTTACAAGTGAATAAATAAATAAATTTTAACATGCATAATTGATAATTGGATTTGTAGGTTACAAAATTACATTTTTTTTATAAAAAAAAAAAACAGAAGTTTGCATATAGATAAAAAAAAATAAAAATAATGGGGTGATACCTGACTGTCCCTAAGGAAAGTTGGAATCCAATCAACAAAACATAAAGTTTTAAGAAATACTACCAACACACTCCTTTCTATTAATGTTGGTAAAAATATGCAAGAGAATGTTTTACGGCACTTATTTTCTTCCTCCTATTAATGTACGTAAAGCAGAGCATTTTAGAAATCTAAACTCATTTTCATTAATTAGGAAGGAAATAGTGAACAAAGTCTATGGTTTGTTGAAGCAAAGCCAGAGCAAATGGATAATATTACCGAAGCACTAACTAACTAACCTGATACCATGGCCTGGACCACATGTTATACCAGTTATTTTGATCTTGGAGGATCCAGCACTAATAGCAATGCAATCGTCACCTGCAGTTAAACCATGTTAAGAGAAGTTGAAAGTTTTCACAAAAACAAGTTGTAATGGAATGTGACGTTCTGACATGCAGATACTACCTCTGGTCCTATATTTTACACTACAACTTGTTTCTTATAAACAGGACCAGAGGTAGTATTAAGTTAATTACCTGTTGCAATGAAAGAATTAAGTACTTGAATGTCTGTTGAGCCAGAAATATCAATGCCATCGGTATTAGGGCTTGTTCCAGGAGCAATTAGACGGATGTTAGAGATTATGCCTTTCTTGCAGCTTGTTAGAGTCATGTGGCTTCTTGCGGGATTAATACTTGTATATCCTTTAAGTTGAAGACGATTGCATCTATTGAATGTTACTGCCTAAACATCCATAACAAAATAAGATATAAATATAATTCAATTATTTCCTAGATATATATGGTGCTGTTGTATATATATATTTATAGTTTATGCTTATCAAATCTATATGATGAAAATATTTGAGATGTTGATTTTGCATATGTTTGGGTTAATTATATTATCTAAACTTGTTCATATATAATCAGCATTGAGAGAATACAATCCATTGATAAGGTGTTTAAAGGAATATGTACGCTGTTAGATTAAGATTTAGTTATCTCAAATGCACCTTTTTGAAGATAAAATTCTTGGGGGTTCTAACTTCAAGTATAAAGTGATTCTAACTTAAGTAAACGAAAGTTGCGCACACTTTTTTATGTGTATAATAATCAATCAATCTTCATGCAGAAAAACCGGCGATGGAGTTGCTGCTAGAAAAGGGTGAAAAGAACAATGTCCAAAACTTAATTTACTAATTAAGTTATAAGTATATGCTTCAACAATAATGATCAGTTCTGTCTGACAAGATGAATTGAAACACGTGTCTTTTGAGTTTTGATTCGTTCATGGGTCTCGTTGCATTTTTTATTCTTGAAAAATCAATTAAGTAATGTGTATATATATGCATTAAGAAATCATGACAAGTGAAATTTAATTTGGTAACAAATTGTCAACAATACAATCGACTAGTGCATGGATCAATGCGCTGTTACTTAACTGTTGGTGGACGGCACGTTGCTCCCTGAAAAAGCAAAAAAGGATCATAAAAATTTGGCCTATGTTAATTGTAAAATAATGTAGAACAATGAATTAATTAAATGAATTAGTCAAAACAATAGAGAGAGAAAAAAAAAAAAAACTAGAACATATTTACTTACGGGTAGTGGATTTCCTACGCAAGGCTGTTGCCACCAGGCAGAGCCTCGACCATCAATGGTCCCTTTTCCACTGATAGCTAAACCATTGACGAATGAGAAGCCAAGCCATGTGTTCGTGTGGAATCCAGAATATTCCGATTTTGTTTTAGGTGCAATAATGTTCCCTGAAAGCTGAGGAACAAATATACAGAATATCTTAATTTGATCAATTCCTAGGAGATATCAATATTAGGCCCTTTGGCTTAAACTATACATACTGATACTGTCAATGGACGTATATCAGTTTGCATGGAAGTTAGAAACAGTCAAGTTAATGTTTATTTACTATGATTGATTTTAAACTTTAGATAAATTAAGGTTGATGATGGGAGTATTACGTTACTAAAAATAAGTACCTGAATGTAGGTATAATTAGACTTGCATGGACCACTGAAGGTAGTAGGCTTCAGCAAGAATGTCCGTTTTGCTGGTATGATGAGGCGAGATATATGTGAGTTGCTCTGGCATGCGGCTTTCCACGCCTTTAGAAAGGCCTGTTGAATGTACATTTACAAAAGTTTAAGATTGTGTGTAAGACATAATTGTGGCATGGAAACGAGCAAATGGAAGAAATTATTCAAATTAATGTTATGGTTTCTATGAAACACAATAATTTGTGGAAACTAAAATGGTGTGAGAGGTAATGATTATAATTTACTGGGGAATCATTGGTTTGTCCATTTCCAACTGCTCCATACTGCAACACATTGAAACTAGTTGTTGTGCTGCTCAATCCGGGTGTAATCACACTCAGAATAATTAACACGGTGAAGAAAAACTCCTGCACGAAATTAACATTTTACATGATATTAAATCTTAATTAGTTAATAGGGAAAAATAGTGCGAACTTTACATAAACGAATCACACATGATCAGAGAA
Organism: Glycine max; assembly: GCF_000004515.6. Classification (NCBI taxonomy): domain Eukaryota; kingdom Viridiplantae; phylum Streptophyta; class Magnoliopsida; order Fabales; family Fabaceae; genus Glycine; species Glycine max. The sequence continues at coordinate 44,462,114 of NC_038249.2, forward strand.
GTTACTATAACACATAATACTGGCAATATGATAAAATGGGACACTGTCAGATTCTGACCATTATATCAAACTTTGCAGTGCTCTTGAGCAGCACCAAAAGATTCACACCCTCAACGTTTATGTTATGTACCCCCAATTTCTTCTTCTATATATAAGGGCTACCTACTCTTTATTTGGAAGCAGCTTTTATTAGACGTTAAATTATTGGCTCTCTTTATTAATAAAATAAAACAACTTACTTTCAAGTTTAAAATTGTTGATAAATATAGTAGTTTGGTTTGCTAATATTGGTTCAGTGCATCAACTGAGACATATAATGGGGTTGCGGAAAATTATACTGCACACAATCTAATTGGAAAACACATGGCTTATGTAGACTAAGACCTTCTTTTCGCGGTAAGCACATGAAGCAAATGTATATGCATACGCCTTCTTCTGAACGTACACCATGCTTCTTCATTTACACTCAATACTCAATAGTAAACATCAGTAAATAGATCAGAGAAGATTTCTAACTTTGGTTGAAAAAAAACTTCTACTTTGATTTCAAACCACGTTCTCTTTTCTTTCCATAGGAAAGAATATAAATTTGGTCGGCTATTCAACCAAAGATAGAAAACTACATCAGTGTAATAAAAAATTATTTAGCGGAAGAAAATATTTTTGCTTGTACAATATTTCCAAGCTACGTTGTGCGTACTAATTGATTGTCCTTTGCTTTCTTCTAAAATAAGATTAGTTTTTTTTTTTCTTTATTGGCTCTTCCTACTTAACAAATTGATTGGGTCAGAAGCCTTTCGGCTCAAACTAGCTTGGGCTTTCTATTCTCACCTCCATTTTTTTTACGTTCATCCTCAGCTTTTCCAATTATTTTTAACAAAAAAAGTACAGTATATCTCGACAAAATCCATAATGAAAATACAAAAGAAAATATGTTTATGTTTCGTATTTCTGTTGTATAGTCATTTTATATACAAATATTTTTTTAAAAAATAAGTTTACTTTTTGATGCTGATCAAATTAATTATTTTGGTTCAAGCCACATGTATCTTTTACTTGAGATAATCATGTTCCAATCAGATAGAACTATGGTGAACAACAATTATGATGCAAATTACCTTTTTAATTGGAATTAAATTAATTATGATATAAGTTGATCTTTTTAATAGTAATAAAATTAATTATGATATTTATCTTCTTTGTACCTCTTTAACGGTAATTTTAGTAGAGAAAATACGTTATATATTGACTGTCATCGAATAAAAAAATTATTATATATGACAAATTTGTAACTTTCATAAGTAATTTATGACCGGATGATTGTAAATAACCATAAAACTCATTTGATTTTAGTATTCCAGTAGTATAGCTTTTTGGTGTCTGACAAGCGCTTTAGTGTCAACAAGTTACAAAAACTATTGCATCCTTTCTACGTTATATTTTTGCTTTAAGTATAGTTGTTATCAAGGCTTAACTCAATGCCCATAGCCAAAACTATGATCTGTTTCTTGATTTATGCTTCCTACAAGGCTGCAAGTTCCAAGATTCCACACAGGCTGCGACAAAGATCATTCCATAGCCTTCAATAGATAGGGAAAACAGGAAAATCCCATATTGAAGGCGAGAACCTGCGATTCCAATCAAGTAATGATTATTCCATGATTAACTACCTTTGGTGGTTGAGTTGAGGTCGCATGCTTCTAATAATTTTTTTTAATTGAGTTTTCTCGAGTTATGTAAGTATCTCTCTCCCCTTCGGTAGCTATACACAAGCTAAAGTTAGCAAAGATATGATAAGTAAAGTCTCAGTATACATAGCTGAAACAATGTGTCAATTGAACTGAGCTTAAGAGAATGCGATGCTCATTTTCTTACCTGACTCATAATCATGCATGACCCCTTGGAGGATGCATGGTGGACACACATGGAACTTGGAACTTGGAACTTGGAACTTGTCACCACTTCATTTCAGTAGGATCATATGCAGTTAAGAATTCGACGATATTTTGCATATTGAGGCATTATGTCAGACATAAAGTGGACAGGTCCCAGTGCCAGCATGTGAAACGAATACACTTTCACCATATGGGAAATGAATGGGAGCCGACCCCAATCAAGAAGTTTCTCATCAAGAATCCACCAATTGAAAGAAGAAATGAAGGAGTTTGGTTTCACCTAAATTGAAATCAAGTTTCCAACCAAGAACCAATGATGCAAACCAACTTTTTGAGTTAGGCATTTTCTTGTTTTTGACAAGCAAATAAAACTACTCATTGAAGGAGTTCAGGTTCCAACTTTTAATCATCCTCGATGCATACAAAGAGGAGTTGATTCCAAATAAAAGAAACACGCCATGATATAAATAAAAAATAAAAAAAAAAGTCTCTCACCACATGGTAACGTACTAACGTCGAATTACAGATCACATGGTAACGACTAAAGTTCATGACCAAAAAAAAAAAAACTTGAATACTGAATAGATGGTCCACTATATAGCATATGAGGGTTCACATGTGGACCTGTACTTATTTGATTATAGTATTTAGTGATAAAAAGGGTGTCTACTGCGGCGCAGTAGTAGTTGAGGTGGAGGGTAAATAACCGTTACAATAGTCAAAGCCATACCAAATAGCATTAGGTATGTAAGTGTTGTAGTAAAATGTAACAGGCTGGTAGTAATAGCTGTACACGGTCACTTTCTCCGGCATCCAACCATCGTATCCTGTCCTGTATAGATACAGATAACATGTTTGGTACGTACATGGACCGTATATCTCAAATGTATCCGTAGAGCACCGCTCGAATGTTCCTGAACGAGGACCGTCCAGTCTTGGAACATAAACCTGCAGTGGATTCATTCATTTTTTTTCAAATGTATCCGTAGGTAGGAACTGAACCTGGTAGCCATAAGCATCACCAAATGCAAGACTGATGTAATCTCTGGTGTAGGGGGGAGAACTGCAGCTTGTTTTTATGCTCACCGTGTAACTACAGGAACTACTAGCCTCATCATTCTGTAAAACGCATTCTTTAATTTCATATATAAGCAATATTCAATAAGAAGATCTGAATAAATTGTGTGTTACCTGTGGCTTGGTTTGGTTGAGCTTGAAAGACTCTTTGGGTTGGGGTTGACTGACTATGGAGGTTGCTGCTTGTGAGAAGCTGCATAGCGTGAGGATTAAAATTAGAGCTTTCATGACTTGCAAACTTGTTCTTGTGTCTGTGTCTGTGTTTGAGGGAAGAGAAGGAGGACCACCTCCGTCTTGGACTTTGACAGAACACCCCAACAAAGGCTAGGTCGCAGCAGTCATGCTTTTAACTTTTCTAATTAATTCTATTAGTACACTATTTAATATTTATGTTTAGCAGTTTTTTTTTTCCTATTGTAATAACAATTATAGCTACATTAAGTCATTAACTGTATGTGTCTATAATTTTTTTTAGTGACAGAAGTACTTTTGTGTGAAACTAACAACAACACAATTCATAGATGATTCAATTTTTAAGCATGTTGATAAAAATTGGATTCTTTAATTATATGTATGAAAAAAAAATTATTAAGAGAGATAAAACCCACCCTAATCTCTCCACTTTGAAGGTCTATCCCATGAGGCATATGAAAAAAGTTCTGATGGAAGAGACAAAACTTATTTTAATGATCTCTATGTCTCAATGGTTAGTCTCATGATTTAATTATCTAATTATGTATATGGAGAATACTTTGTTGAAAGAGATAAAATCTATTTGGATGATCTTTATTCTTTAAGAATTAATCTCATGATTTCCGCCAGTGAGGATATCTTATTTCTAAAAAGAACCATTGAGAAAGCGAATCCAATTTAGAAAGCGAATTATTTACTACTATTTTATTTCGCCTCGCCAAACGCGTGCGTGTCATATGCAGTTATACTTATTTACAAGGCCAAGCATTCCTCGCAATCCACATTTCTGCAGTCATGCCAAAAAGTTTAACCTTTTGATGTATCCAATTTAGAACCACAACCACTCACTCTATATTTATAATTCTCGATCCACCTTCAAGACCAGAAGCCCTAAGAAATGTAATGCAAGGACAGATTTAGAAATACTAATTAACAAAAGAGTTTAAAATAAATAAATTTTAGAATAAAATATTAATTTAATCTTTAAAATCTATATCATCAGTTAATTTGGTCTTTTATATTGCGAAGTATATCAATTTAATTAGCACTATCAATAATTTAGTCTTTAACTTTTTTAAAAGTATTTATAATTCCTAACTTTGAATTGGGTAGCAATTGTTAGAAGTTAAGGAATATATATATATATATATATATATATATATATATATAATATTCAAGATTAAATTAACTAGTAATACCAATTATAAGGACGAAATTGACCAATATTTGTCAAAGTTTAGGACTCTAAATGTACCTTTTTGTAATATTGAAAATTAAGTTGACTAATGATATCAATTTCAAGAACCTAATTAATATTTAATTAATAAATTGTAATATTATATTTCTTTATAAATTTGGCTTTAAGTCTTAGCATACAAGAAAATAAGCTTTGTCTCCTCAAATGAGTTCATCTGATTTAAATTAGTCAAGGCCCAATGTGACTTTGGTCCAAAAAAAAGTTTCAGAAAAAAATTTATTTGCATCAAGCGCACATTATGGGCACTGCTATGCCCACCCAGCGAAACTATTGGTATATCTAGCAATTTTGCATTTTTTCAATTTTGTCCTTCCCTTTCGTATGAGTTGATCCGTATAAGCCCAATTCAAAAGTTTTTTTTATAATTTTTTTAAAAATATTTGTGATGAATTAATTAAAAATTAATGGTTCAAGAAAGAATCAAACTTGTGACTTTCAGATTATTAGCACAATATTCTAAGCTAATGAGTCAATTGCATTATAAAATAAATAATATTGTTATACATAACACTAAATTTCTAATATATATTTAATGTACATGTAAATTTAAATAACAAATTTTATGACAATTAATTTTGATATAACTCATACGAATTATTTAATCCGTATATTTTTTTATAAATAAAAAAATATTTACCATTAAAAAATTTAATATATAAATTTTTTTAATAATAAATATTTTTTACGGATTAAATAATTCGTATGAGTTATATTAAAATTAATTGTCACAAAATTTATTATTTAAATTTACATGCGCATTAAATATGCATTAGAAATTTTAGTATTATGTATAACAATATTATTCATTTTATAATGTAATTGGTTCATTAACTCAATTGATTAGAGCATTCAAATCCAATAAAAGCACAATGCACAAGGTAGAATAAACTAAAAAGCATAGATGGTAGAAAATTTTTAAAAAAATGTTAAAAGTTAAGGGGAATACAAATATTGGCCCAGTAAAATCCTTGCCTACACTAAGGAAGAAAGCTCATATGTAGAGGTTTGCCTGACCGACAATTGTTGGAAATAAACTTCAATGCCTTGCCATTCCAAGTTGCAGGATGCTGAACAAATAACACAGACTGCTGGCTGTATAATGACTGGTACTGAACTTCTCATTTAGAACTCAGTGGAGGCTTTAACCTGACCAATCTTTTCATTCTATCTTTTTCTGTATTTTCCAAATATTCCTTCAAAAGACACATGGAAAATGTCAAGCACATCATAAAAAAAAAAAAGTTCTCCATTCAACTATGGAACACAACCAGCAGAAGTACCGATGTTGTATAAAGATAAAGTTTGGATCAGAGGTGTTAGTAGTGAACAGAGTTACAGGGAACAAAAAGACTTAATTTTTTGCATATAAAATATAGGGAAAACCTGTGACTTTTCAAATCTATTGAGAAGTTTTTTCTTGCTTCAGTTAACCAGTTCACATATATTCTTATATATTTATTAGAGCACTATTTCAGGTGCTTGCAGAATATAATGCCTGATCTGGTGAGATGAGAGTCTCATCCAAAATGAATGACAATAAACAACAATATCAATACTGACTAAATATTTCTCCATTCCTCTCTTTTAAAAAAAAATATTCCTCCATTCCAAAACTATTGATGTTTAATGTTAGTACACACAGGTTAAGAAACATTTAATAAGTGTAAAATATTAAAATATTCAGTCTAACATAACATTATTTAATATAAGATGTGGATGCGGATTTTGTTTGTTGAAGTGCTTTTAAAATTTATATAGGTTGTAAGTCTAGTATTTCTCATAAAGATCAGATCTAGTTATTTTAAACAGACCCATATGGAAAAAGATAATCAATGATCCTTGAAATTTGTAAGACATCAATAGTTTTGGAATAAAAAAAAACGTAGGATGGCATACACTGATAGGATTCAAGAAGTTATGAAGTTTAGGTCGTTATAGTAGGAAGGATAGGATGGGAAAGGAATTCAGATTTGTTAGCATTTGGGAACTCTAACATTTGCTCTGTTTTAGAGAGGGGACACCCATGAAGAAGGATTCTCTCATTTTCTTTGTTGTGATTCAAAATTCAATAGCAGAAGCATTTTTACCTTTCTTTCTGCTTTTGAATCTCTCTCTCTCTACATTCTCGTATTTTATTTCAGATATACCACATGAATATCATCAATCAATGTGTCTCAGAATCAAGTAGAATGAGTAAACTAAGAAAAATTTCAAAAACTTATCTCTTTTTTTTAATAGACATTATCCAGAGCTTGTATCCTTACCTTCCATACAATTTCATCCAAGCAACCACAAACAAATTCTTCCATATCTATCCAGGAAAAGGCGTTCACTTGGGGGCTTCCGACATACATCCTTCACAGCTGAGGTTTTCACAAAGATCACCTCTGACACTGGAGAAAAACAAAATATTAGTAAATAGTACTGTTGATGTAAAACACTTAATAGCTCTAGAACATAAATTTTTCAGCTCTGGGTGAATACCAATATGTTTGACATTGTTAAAAAAGATGATTTTACTATGAACAAAATGACATTTTTCATTAATATTTATATTTTTCTTTTTCTTTTTCATGGTAAGTCAGACAAAACTTGAATTCCAAAATCCTCCCTTACCAGTTCACTTGATTGATAGTTTTTCTTAATACTTCATTCTCTAAAATGTAATGTCATACTTCTGAAACCACACCACTATCCTTCAACAGCCCATTATTCCTTCTGAAACCCCCCTATTATCTCACTTTTTATACTCCTTTTTTTCTCAGACATAATCTTTTATTTCTTATGTAAAAACAAATGAGCATAGTCACTACTACCTCAAAAGTCAAAACAAGTGAGCATAGTCACTTTCAAGCATCAACAACAAAGATAGCTCATTTCTATATTATTGTGCAGCAAATATAAAATATTGGTGCAATTCCATATTAAACATCAACAACTGAAATGATTCATTTCTTAACATTTATTTTATCATCATCAAATATAGAATATTAGTTCGATACTTCGATGAATACGTACAAGCAAGTTCATCATACTCTTCCTTTCCCCACAACATATATGCTGACATCTCCAAGTACTGTGTATACAATGTAAACTGATCTGATAGAAATAAAAATGTACAGCTGAAATATTATATCAGCATGTACCCAAAAAAAAACTGCATCATCTCATACAGATGAGACAGACAATTTTCTAAAACAAAGGAATATGAATGAACAATAGTTGGTGGTGAAGCAAAACAGAAAATTTAGAGAAACTTTTATCAACTAAAACTTCTAATTTTGATGGCACTAGTAATCCAAACTGCTAAAATTCGTGTAACAAGTTTGCATGTCAGTGGTTAGCTTCCACTTCTACTTTTCATTTCCAATTTTTTCATTAATGGTGATACTATCTAAAATATCCTAGTAACTAATGTTATCCAATTTGTTCTCAGTTTTTGGACTGAAAAAATACAAAAGTTGAATTATGCAAAGCCTATCATAGTTTTTACTGATAAATGATAATGATTCAGGTAAACAGGTTCGACTGCCCCATTTCCTTGTCCGCTACATTCCTAAAAACCAAAGTTCAATCTTCCCTCACTAGTTCAGAATCAAATATTCACAGAATGCTCTTGGGTAAGGTATACATACATGGCAGAACAGAACAGTATGAGTATTTGTGGCAAGCAACTAGGAGTTCTTCATTTTTTATTGACTCAGCGATGTAGTGGCTACACTTAGGGTCATTGGCTTGGTTGGACCATCTCTTCCTAACACTTTGTTTTGTCTAAATTTCTGTGTGTGATTCCAACATGTATCTCCTCCCACTTTTTATTTTATTTTATCAAATTACATCAATTAGTCGAAGGATTAAAATAAACTTCTTTGGTAAATTTGAAAGACAAAAAACATTTAAACCAATAAATTAATATGAACTATTTAATCTTGATTATAGGATATATTAGGACATTTTGCATTATATATTCTCCTTTTCTTTATAATATGTGACCTCACCATTATTTATTGCTTTTTTATTATAATTTTTTAAATTATTAATTATTTTCAATTTTTCATTTTACACTAAATTTACTTTTTCTGCAAGTCTTATCTTTAATTGCTTTAAATTGTTATGTTAATTTTTTCATCTGAAATCTCAATTACTTATATTCTTAATTTATCTTGTGTGTATGTTATTTATTTATCTATTAAAACTAATTATACATATATAGCTCTAATAATTTTATATATTTTCAAATTTTTCTTAAGAAACTCGTATGGTGCATGAGATACCTTTTAATATGGCGTATTAAAAAATTCATGACTATTTAATTGTGTCTTAAAATGTCTCTTTTCCGTAATTTAAACTAATATTATTTATTTATATGTTAAAATTAATTATACATATATAGTTCTTATAATTTTATATATATATATATATATATATATATATATATATATATATATATAATTTCCAAGTTTTTCTTAAAAATCTCATAATGAGATACTTCTTAATATATATTAAACTAGTCATCACTACTTAATTTATTATTTTTTTAAATAAATTGTGCATTCTTTTTAGTTTCTCCTTATCTTAAAAGACATTTTTTTTTAATTTTAAAGGCGCAATCTCAATCTTATAAGGAAAATTAATACCTTTCATTCGAAACAGTTTGTTAATTAAGAGTGTTTTGTTTTTTGAAAAGCAATTATGGTCGAAGAAAGCTGCTCAATGGCATGGACGGCCCAACCACTACCACCAATATAATAATTAAGTGCAACTTTTCATTCCACCATAAGTGATCCGGATATAACTTTCACCTTATCCCTTAATAAGTTTAAACATTTTCTCTTTTAATAAAGATTTCCCTTTTTAATTCAAAAGCTATAACTTAAAAAGATTTTATTTAAGGAGAAATGGACATCTTTCCCCTCCAAACCACATACATGAATTAGTTGAATAAGAAAAAAAATTCTAGTTTTTTTATCAGTGAACTTTTGAAAATAATAATACATTTCCTTATAGATTTAAGACAATAATTATTATATTTTTACTCATGTATTTTTTTTACTTAATTTTTAAATACTTTATATACTTTTCATAAAGACTTAATGTAATCTCATTTTGGTACATTGAATTTAAAACATACATTGTGTATGTTTCGAATGGGTTCTTTTTCTGTTTTCCGTTAATAGTGCTATGTCTTTTGTTAGAGAAAGGAGTTTTATTCTTAATTTCTTCTAGATTCTCAAATTTGTTACGGTAGCTGTCTCTTGCAGCGTCGATCTAACCTTCGAAATTCAAACCTTTCATATCAACGGAAAATTCAATCCCTGATAATCTACAACCCTTTCTCTAAAACATCCCAGAGAAAATCTAGCACTGATTCTTAAATTACATGGAGATCTCTTCAGAATCTTTTACCTAGCTGCTGGAGGAAATTCATTCTTTCAAACAACACCACTTTGAGTTGCCGCAAATATGGTAAAGGAACATTTTATATACTTATTGAATATTTTTAATGGACTCACGATTAAAAGAGTCCAAAATCTTAATTTTTTTTATTGTTTTGTAGTAATTTTTTTCTAAATTATTCTATATTATTTTATAAATAAATTAAAGTTGTTATTTTATTTTGTCTCTTTTTTATTCAAATTAAAATGTGACATAAAATTAAAAAATATTACTCTTTTAATTAGTTTTCTTAATGTGTTATAATCATAAATTCATATTGAATGAATTTTCAATTCTCTAATATATCAATATATTGAAGAAACACAAACAAAAATTAAAATTATAGAGAAAATAAAATTAAAATTGGTATATTAATAAATAATAAAATATATGTAAGTTTTAATATAAAATGATATTTGTGCAAATTATATTTATCCTTCTTTCATTTAACACTTATTACATGTGACCCCTTCTATAAATTACCTCTGAAATCCTATAAGTTTTACAACTTTGCTACAATGACACCACTTTCTCAATCACAGTTTGATTTTTGTAAACAAAAATTCGTTATGTGCTCTACAAATGCTGCTTTAATGTAATTTAAGGATAGTTTTATCCTTTTCTTATTCACACCATCTCTTAAAAGTCAAAATCATTCTCACACATGTAGTGATCTTAAAACAAATAGTGGTATCAACACCACAGAATGATCCCTACAACAAATACCAACGACCATTGTAGATCACACGCAACCCACTTCTAGATGACAACCACCACCCACACTGATGACCACGAGGAGACTTTTGAACGAAGACAATCACCATTGACATCGACGACCACTGCGTGCACAACCCACTTTTGGAGGACGTCTCTTTTTGATATTCCTTCACATATCAAAATGGTGTACTCCAACCTCACTAATGGTTTTGGTTTTTGCAAACCCTATTAGAAAGGATTTGGGGATTTCAAATTACTGAGTCTATGCGGCTAAATTAGTAAGGGTTATTTTGGTATTTCAGAAAAAACTAATGTTGTCACTAACGGTTCAAAGTTAGGGAAGGCAAAATAAATGTAATTTTAAGTAGGAGATCCTTGTGTAATGAGCGTTAAATGGAAGGGATAAGTGTAATTTGCTCATGATATTTTGTCAATGATAATGATAAAGAACTAGAGATTTTTCTTTGTGTGACTAAATATAGAAAATAAATTAAATCATAAATATGATTAATATTTTAAAAGTATAAATAAATTAAAATTTAAAAAATGAGACAAGTTTCATATGAGTTTATTCAAACTCAATAAAATTAGATAGAAATATAAATGTGAATGAGATCGGACTTAATTATATAAAATGAGATCTAATATGTCTTATTTATTAAAAAAATCAAACTTAATTAGGTCATGAAAAAAGTTCTATGATAGGCCATTTGAGTTGTTTGTATTTTGGTATATATAATTATTAATAGATCTATTCAAGTCGATAAACATATCAACTTATTTATAAATAGGTCATACTAAAGATTATGTTTAGACCTATTAAAGTCTAATCTGACTTAATTTGGCTTGTTTTTCTTTTTAAATGTCTTCTAATCATAGGTAATTATATATGTGATAAAATTGTTATAACTTTTTCAATATAAAAATCAATTATTTTAGACAATCTAAATGAAATATATATTAGACTTTTTACATTTTTTTATTTTATTCCTTATAATTTTTTTTTGTATTTAGTTCATGCATATTTACTTATTTTTGGTTTATATCCTTCCATACATGTTCCATCTATATCCGTTAAAAAAATTCACGTGACATCATGAGGTTTCTGTCCAAATATAAGGCAGATGTTGCCTGCCTCAATATGAGAATCATTTCTTCTCTCCATTCCCTTTCTTATCTTTTATCTCTTTACTAAATATTCTCTTCTTGTAAGTGTAAAGTCTTCTTGAGAGGCTAAACCCCCTTTGTAGGAAACTTGATAGTCAACTACTCTTGATATAATTTCTCTTCTTATCTATTTATAATATTACATTTGCATTATCTTTTCTTGTGTTTAATATTATTACTTGTGGCTTTGATCACCTATTTGCATGCTAAGTTTTAAGGGTAGTTTGGAAAATGTTATTTTCTAATATAACTGGAAAAGAATATCTAAATAAAGTTTTTACTAGGGATAGGTTGATATTTGTTTAGCTTGTTATACATCCTTAATGCAATTTAATATTTTAGCTTTTAGCTCTTGCAAAGGGATTTGAGAGAGAAAATAGATAAACTAAGTTATTTCGTGCAAGAGATCAAAGTTAGAGTACACCAATAGATGCAAGTGTAAATTGAAATGATTGTAAATAGAAAAAAATTATTAACATTACATCACAAGATAACTTTGGTAGACTAAGTTGCCAACATTTTCATCTCCTGAGTTCATCTTTTTAATATTATCTTTATCTTTTATTTTTCTTATCTTTTACATTAAAATTTCTTATCTATTTTATCTTCTACTTTTTTCTCATCTTTTAATTTAAATTTTTATCTTCTCTTTTATCTTTTTTTATTATCTTTTAATTTAAATATTTATCTTATCTTTTATCTTTCTTTATTTTCTATTTTAAATTCTTTATTAAATATTCATCTACTTAAATATAAATACTTACTCGAACTTTCATTTTAACTTTATTATTTTATCAATGCATTAACACGAAAGATCAATGGACGGTGCAAGAGACTATGAGGTAGCGATGGGTGGTTATCAACCCTATCATTTGGCTACCAAGCATGTCATTATGGTATGAGCATCTTGGATTGCTTCATGACTCCTTCCTCAATGCAAGACCTTCCTGAATCCTATTGCGATTTCCGAAGGAAATGTGACACAACTGCAAGGATTTCAATTCTTCCCTTACACCAAAGCTCCTGTTCTTGGGGCCAAATCTGGCTACATGCCACCTGTCCTTACTACTTAATACGATGTCATTGTTGAGAGGCCTTCTTGTGTGATAAAATTTTCGAAATTATTCATGATAACTTATATACAACCTGGAAATGTTTGAGGAAAAACAGCAGTTATAAACAATGGAGACCCAAGTAGCAGTAAATGACAGCAGTTTTATATTATATTCCTCTGCCACGCCATAATTAATTCTTAATTTCCCACTTCACAATATTAAACCTACAAAGTTTAAACTTATTGTATGATAGGGTTAAAACAGAGAGTATATGAACTAGAAAAGTTTTGTTTCTTTTATGAAATAATAAATAAATAAATACGAAGAGTATTAAATAGATAATTAAATTAAAAGAAGGTTTTAATTTAAATTATTTATTATGAATTTTAATTATAATATAATTTAATCAATAAAAAAATTATAATATAATTTATGTATTTAATACCATTTATTTATTATAAATTTTAATTTTATAAAAATAAATATTCATCATGTGTAATATACAGGTTTTTTTTATAAGGTGTGCAATGTATAAGTTAAAATACTAATTAGTTAAAGTAGAAAATACTGTTAGTACATGAGAATTAAATTTTTTAATTTTTTTAAAAAATTTGATATATATATATATATATATATAACTTGAAACCTTATTATTAATTTGTTTTAATTCGGTTAAAAAAAGTGTTTTAATTATTTTTAGAACTTTGAATTTTCATTTATATTTGTTAGCAATAATAACTACAATTAAAAAAGATCGAAATAAATTCACAAAACATAAAATTTAACAAAATTCGATAAGTGTGTTTACATTCTTGAGAAAGGAGCAAGAAATAAATTATATTATTAATCCAAAAATAAATTAATATTTATTTATAAATTTAAAATGACTAAGAAAATTAATATGATAGGTATTTTTATATATATTCTATATTCCAAAACGTGCGTAACACGAAATTTAATTAAGACTCAAATACATTTTATTCTTGTAATTTAGTATTTTTATTATTATTCTTACATTTTTATTTTAATCCTTCTAAAATATTTATTTTTTATCCTTAAAGCGTTTTAAATAAAAAAATTTATAATTCAAAATATTTTTTACTATTGAAAATCGTTATACATTTAAAGTTATTTAAGGATAAAAAATAAAAATAAACACATTTTATAAGAATTAAAAAAATAAAATACATGAAAATGAAAAACAAATACTAAATTATAAAAAAAATATTTAAACCTTTAATTAATTATATAATTTTTTTTGAAGATAATTGTATCATATTTATTATAATATGTGACGTACCGACAAGCAAATTTTCATACTGATTGAGATTGATTGTGTTGGACATTTGCAATACTGCTAAAAGATGGCACGATGATCAATAGGAGATTCCACCAAGTAATAATCGGTATGTATGATTCATTGGCTATTATATTTATATTGTAGCAACTCTATCTGGTTTCTTTCCATTGGCTGATGAAAATGAATACCTGATCGACACGTGATTTTGCGACTGTGGAAAAGAAGTTATCAGACATATGACATGGTATTGTGTTTAAGCGACTGTTTTTCTCTTTGTCCTATTCTGACCAGACGTGCCGACAATTAAAAGAATAGGACAAATGTTACTTCTAAAATTATGGAAAAAGTTTATTTTTTTTATTAACAATTATTAATTATTAATTTTTATTAGGAAAAAAGATTTAAATTCAGAATTTGTTTGTTTTCATTCTCTATTCAATCGTCAAGTTTTTTTTTAATATAATCACCAAGTTAATCTTATACTAACTTTTGCTTTTATTTTGTTCTTTTTTCTTCTTCCTGGAAGAGTAATGTAGATTTCCGTTCGGAAAAACATAAAAATAAACCAATAAAAATCAACAACGAGAAAGGATATTAGTATTCTATTTATTTTTAAACTTTTCATCATTAAACATTCTAGAAGCTTTGAATTTGAATTCGTCCCATCTAAAAATTAATAGAAGCAACTAGTTTAGTATACTTCTTTTATATCAATATAAATGAGATATATTTTAATATCATGATGTGATTTATATAATATTAAAAAATTATCAAGATATTTTGACTCGAAAAAATATTTTTACAAAATCTTTAAAAATGAATAATTTTCATAATTGATATATTCAACTTATTTAAATTTTAAAAAAAATTAAGATTGGTTTGAAGTATTTCGAAAAGTATTTCTATTGATCTGTCTGTCTCGTTTTGCTCGACATTTTTAACAGAATTTTTTTTCTTCATTTTAATTGTCATTTTACAATAGTAATAAATTAAAGCTTTAATTTTTTATATTATATCTTTGATAATTTATTGCGGACTAAAAAAAACAGAAGTATAAATGAAAAACCAGAGATATATTAGAAAAATAGATAAAAAGATTATGAGATTTAAAATATTAAATATATATTTTTAATTCATTGTCAAAACCTTGAAACAAAATAAGCCAGGAAAAGTTTTTTATAAAAAAATATGAAATGAAATTAATGCATCTAATTTTTTTATATTTTTAGAAAATTTTAATATAAACTATGAAAAAAGTAAGAGAAATAATAAAAAGAATATATATAGTAAAAAAAAAGTATTCATATATTTATATGCTAATATAATAAAGACTTTATATTCTATAATACAAATGAAGAAAAGATTCAACATGGGGAGTAATCATTTGCACACCTTTGTTGAAGGGAGAGAAGGATACAATACAATATGATTCCATTTGGCAATTGGGCCATTGGCGATTAGCATTGACATGATCAACCACAATGCATACATTAATTATATATACTGTTTAGCGATTGCTTTCATTCACCTATTTCTTTGTCTTCTTCCTAGCTAGTCCTTCCTTCGTCAACACCCCTTTTTGGTATTTCTGAGACTCAGACTTCGTATTTTGATGCCATCTAATTTAATTACAACTCTGTATGTGAATTCTGCTTGCAGCTGATGGCGCAAATTCTGCTCCATGGGACTCTTCATGCCACTATCTATGAAGTCGATAAGCTCAAAATTGGTGGAGGCAACTTTTTAACCAAGGTAAGCTTTCTTAAACTTCTCGCTATTTTTATTTTTATTTGGTTGCTTGTACACGGTTAGATTCTCTTTTGTAGTTAGTTAAATTAACTCTTAATTAATTTAGCAGATTAGTTCATTGATAGCGTAATCTTGTAATTCAGAATCGAAAATATTCCGTAGATTCCCGAATTTTGCTATGGTATCAGCGCTGCCTCTGTCACTGCCTTCTCCTTCACTTTCTTTTCGGAACCAGACAGAGAATAAACCTAACTAACCTTCACACGTTAATTTCATCAATGGTGAATTAACTTACCAATGGATCCCTCATCCCTCTACCCTTTTTCTGGAGAAAAATCCGGCCCTGAATTTTGCTAGGAGATCCTCTGAGTCTCTGTTCTGTTTCATTCTTTCAAACAAGAACATCGGCTTTTCAGCTGTGCTGTGATCTCTCACTTCTAGCTTTTTAACTTTGCAAGTGTTTTCGAATTTTTTGAATGGTGGTAATTGCCGAGTTAGTTGGAACTTGGAAGGATAAGAGGTTGGATAGATAATTTACTACTATTTTTTTGTTTGGACTATTCACTAGATGCTCTATTCACTAATAGTGCACTTTGGACTAGAGATGAGAATTGCATCTAGATTGAATAGTAACTTACTCGTAAAAATTGTCAATAATGGCCAAGAGATTCATCTAGTGTGGATCTGAATGTCCCGAGCAATATACTACTCATTCCCTTTTTGTGTTACATAAGGAAAAAAGACAAAAAAAGAAAAGAGAAAAAGAAACTAGAATACGAATAAACTGAACCCATATGTAGTATTCGTCTTGAGTACGTCCCCATGGATCTGATCCATAGATGCACTCTTCTGAATTAAGAAACTGCTACGAAATTCCCCTCTCACAAAGTTTACCCATCCCTGACTCCCCGTCCGCACTATTATTTATTTATATATTAAAGTATAATATCATAAATTTAAAATAAATTATAAATACCTTTAAAATTATAAGACTTGTGAGTAAGATGCTCTCCAGCTATGAAGCAGGAGCGAAACTATTGAGACGTTGTCATTGAGGACACTTCAGTAAATATATATTTTTAACTCTGTCATTTGCTAGCTAATTACTTTTATCATATGCCTACTACATTCTACCAGTCTAATTCAAAATTGTTTTCTTCATTCTTATATGAGTTTAGTTGAATTATTTTATTTGTTATAAGCACATGACATATATTTAATATTTATGATTTGTAATTAATTACTTTATTGTGTTTGAATTTCAGTTAATAACTTATTATATCGTGAAGTCTTCTCGAAGCACACTTGACTACAAATTGTAGTTAACTGGCTCTTTAATAACATGAATCAATTTATTAGCGTGTCGGTCTTCAATTAAAATAACTTATTATTCATTCAACTTGTGTTTTACCTCAATAACTTTTAATTTTAATATATTTATTCTTTATTATGCATATGTTATATCTTCACCCCCCCACAAACTATATGTTAAGCATTCAGGAGCCTGCCAACCTTATCAAAGCCACTGGTGGAATGGAATCTTTCTAAAAGTAGACTGAATTTTTTTGCCTTCTCAGTTTATTCTTTTGACAAGCCATATGCCCATATTCATTTTACCGATCCATGTAGACATATTGCAACTTTAGATTATCCATTACGCATACACACGCGTGATGAAATGATAATACTCAACTGTTTTACTTTGCACCTTTATTTCCCATGTATATTATTCTCGATTTTTGCATTTCTAATTCCATGTATATTATTCTGATTTAGATCGTACAAAACATCGAGGAGACTGTTGGTATTGGAAAAGGTGTCACTAAACTATATGCAACCATTGATCTAGAGAAGGCACGAGTGGGGAGGACCAGAATTATTGAAAAAGAGATTAAAAATCCAAGATGGTACGAGTCCTTTCATATTTATTGTGCCCATATGGCATCAAACATCATATTTACAGTGAAAGATGATAATCCTATTGGGGCAACCTTAATTGGAAGAGCATATGTGCCTGTTCAGGAGATCTTGCATGGTGAAGAAATAGATAGATGGGTTGAAATATTGGATGAGCATAAAAATCCAATACATGGACATTCCAAGATCCATGTGAAGTTGCAATATTTTGATGTTTCAAAAGACCGCAACTGGGCTCTAGGCATTAGAAGTCCAAAATTTCCTGGAGTTCCTTATACTTTCTTTTCACAAAGAAGAGGATGTAAGGTTTCTCTCTACCAAGATGCTCATGTACCTGACAATTTTGTCCCTAAAATACAACTTAGTGGGGGCCAGACTTACCAAGCTCATAGATGTTGGGAGGATGTTTTTGATGCAATCACTAAAGCACAACACTTAATATACATTACTGGTTGGTCTGTCTATACTGAGATTAGTTTGGTAAGGGATTCTAGGAGGCCAAAGCCTGGAGGAGATGAAACACTTGGTGAGCTTCTCAAGAAAAAAGCAAGAGAAGGTGTAAGGGTTTTAATGCTTGTTTGGGATGATAGAACTTCGGTTCCTTTGTTAAAAAAAGATGGGTTAATGGCCACTCATGATCAAGAAACAGAGGAGTATTTCCGGGGCACTGAAGTGCATTGTGTTTTATGCCCTCGCAATCCTGATGATGGTGGAAGCTTTGTTCAGGATTTAGAAATTTCCACCATGTTTACTCATCACCAGAAAATTGTAGTCGTGGATGGTGAATTGCCGAGTGGAGATTCTAATAAGAGAAGAATTGTGAGTTTTGTGGGGGGTATTGATCTCTGTGATGGAAGATATGACACTCAATTCCATTCACTTTTCAGAACCCTGGACACAGCACATCATGATGACTTTCATCAGCCTAACTTTGGTGGTTCTTCAATAAAAAAAGGTGGTCCAAGGGAACCTTGGCACGACATCCATTCTCGACTTGAAGGCCCTATTGCTTGGGATGTTTTGTTCAACTTTGAGCAGAGATGGAGGAAGCAGGGAGGAAAGGACTTACTTGTTCCACTGAGAGACCTTGAAGATGTCATTATTCCCCCATCCCCGGTAACTTACATTGATGATCATGAGACATGGAATGTTCAATTATTTAGATCCATTGATGGTGGAGCTGCTTTTGGGTTCCCAGAGACTCCTGAAGATGCTGCCAGAGTGGGGCTTGTCAGTGGGAAGGATAATATAATAGATCGTAGTATTCAAGATGCTTATGTTAATGCCATTCGACGTGCGAAAAATTTCATCTATATTGAGAATCAGTATTTCCTTGGAAGCAGTTATGATTGGAGTGCTGATGGCATTAAGCCTGAAGCCATCGATGCTTTGCATATTATCCCGAAGGAGCTTTCACTTAAGATTGTTAGTAAGATTGAAGCTGGGGAAAGGTTCAGTGTGTATGTTGTGGTTCCAATGTGGCCAGAGGGTGTCCCAGAAAGTGCATCAGTTCAGGCAATATTGGATTGGCAGAGGAGAACAATGGATATGATGTACAAGGATGTTGTTCAGGCGCTCCGGGCCAAGGGAATAGTGGAAAATCCTCGTAACTATTTGACATTCTTCTGCCTTGGTAATAGGGAGGTGAAGAAACAAGGAGAGTACGAGCCTCCAGAAAGACCAGATCCTGATACAGATTATATCAGAGCTCAGGAGGCCCGGCGCTTCATGATTTATGTTCATGCCAAGATGATGATAGGTAATTCAGTAAATTAAGCTGGCAACTTTTGTAAAAGCATTCTTACTCGCTCATATTCTAGATTTTGAAACCATATAATCATCAAGGTGACCTGACCACTGAGAAAAACTCAAAAACATTGCCTTAATTGTGAAGATAAAGCATTGAGAAAAACTCAAATGTCTTTCTCGAGGTGCTTAAAAAGAAGCTTGATTATATATAGAAGTTCATAAATTAATGAAACTTTTTTCTTTCTTTGGCAGTTGATGATGAATACATAATCGTTGGATCTGCCAACATAAACCAGAGATCAATGGATGGTGCCAGAGATTCTGAGATTGCCATGGGTGCTTATCAACCATTTCATTTGGCTGCCAGGCAGCCTGCCAGGGGACAGATCCATGGTTTCCGCATGTCGTTGTGGTATGAGCACCTTGGCTTGCTTCATGACTCTTTCCTCCACCCTGAAAATGAAGAATGTATTAAGAAGGTGAACCAAATTGCTGACAAGTATTGGGATATCTATTCAAGTGAGTCACTTGAGCATGACCTTCCTGGTCACCTGCTCCGATATCCTATTGGGGTTTCCAACGAAGGAGTTGTCACTGAGCTTCCAGGATTTGAATTCTTCCCTGACACCAAGGCTCGTGTTCTTGGCGACAAAGTTGATTACCTTCCACCGATCCTTACTACTTAAGTTTCATTTTATAAGCTTGTTAATAAAATATAGTACTTATGTTGTTAGAGTGAGCAACAATTGTAATGGTTCTGTAGAGATGGTTTCATTCTGAAGATTGCCTTCCAGATTTTAACAATCTGATGATGAGAAGGCAATCAGCTTGTATGACTCTATCTGCATTATGATACATGTTTATCGGGTTTCTTAACTACGTTTAAACATTGTAGCTATATATTGTGAGTTTTTCTGTGGAAAATTATTGTTCTTTTCTCTCCAGGAGCTGGTGTTTTTGGCCTTTTATTGTCGGTCATTTTCTGGTTGTAGTTTGGGTCTCATGGATTTCTTCAGGATAGGATATGAAGTAATGCTTCCCTCTGATTTCTTGAAGAAAATGGCATCAACCGAAGCTTTCCTTTTTCATATTTTCTAGGCTAGACAAGAGATTACCCTCCTCTGTATGATAATCAACTATTATGCTTTACTGCTGCTAGTCTCTTGCCTTTAGATTTGTAGATTTACTAGCATAGTCAAGTTCAGGTACACCATAGGGTTAACGGTGTTTTTCTTCCCAAAAAATTGTCAATTTTTGTTTTTATATCTGTCTTCTAAAACCCTCACTCTCCGTTCTTACACTTTTTAAATACCCAAAATTTAATTCTTCAATCTAACTCTGTTAAGTGAAGGAAATCCATGTGTTCTATAACTAAGATGCCTGTTAAAAACTAAAACCTACTCCTGTCTTCCTTACAATTGGGGAATTTTTTTGTTGCCGTGGTTAGAAAAGGAAAATTTCATTTCTAAGCTAGATGAGGTATCACGTAAGCTCAATATTTAGCTCAGCCTTATATATTTAGCTAGAAACCAAGTCGATAGTCGATACTGTGTCAAGACCAGTAGCTCCAAGTTGAAGTATTTGGATCAAATTACAGGTAAAAAAAAAAATGATACTTCTATATAATCAAATAAAATCCAAAATTAATTTTTCCTAACTTTTAATCGTTGCTTCATGTTACACTTACCTTGAACATTTTCATTTAGTTGCGATATAAAATATCCATTTTAGTGTGTCACCATAGAAAATATCCTTTGATGATAGAAGTGGTGCTAGAGAGTAGAGACAGAGATTGCTATGAGTGCTAATCAACCATATCATTTGGCTAAGCCTGCAGGGGATCAGATCCATGGCTTTCCGCAAGTATATATTTGTGGTAAAAGTGAATAATGTAATGTCTCCATGCATTCTAGTTAGTGAGTGTGAGTCACTGCATGACCTTCTTTGTGTACTTGGTGTGTTACAAGGAGCAATTAACAATGGCAATTAATGGTCTAGTGAAGATGTTTAATTTTTCTGAAGATGGCCTTCCAGATATATTTAGCTGTTTGTTTCTTAACAATGTTCTGAATTCTGTATGTTGAGCTGACACATCAACGTTGTCATTGTTTAGTCGTTTTAATGGGTCTCGTATATATTCCATTTCATACTCAATATTGTTCTGTTCTGTTGGATATACCTACTCCACGTGCTGCTATGGTACCAGTGTCCCAAACCGTAACAAAAAATAACAATTTGAGTAAGGTAGATTTTTAAATTTATTAGTGTGGAATATCTAGAATTCTAGATACTGGAACTTGACGATGCCTGTTTAGTGGAATTTCTATATACGTGGACTCATTGGCTGATGCCTAATTTTGTAATTAGCACCGTGTTTGACCTTTCAGTATAATTTTATAATAAGAATAATTTTATAATATTTTTAGTTTTAAAAATTACTTTTAAGCTAAAAATTAAATAAATTGATTGTATGACCTTTCAGTATTGATATTTTGAATAATTAAATTATTTATTTTTCAACATTCTTACGTAGTTCTTAAATTTAACTTATTTATTCATCCCATGTAGTTCTTAAAATTCTTAAGTTTTGAAATGTTCTTTATTTTCTTATATTTTTTGAATCCAAACAAATCGTAAATAAATTGGGTGTATAATGAA
This sequence comes from Glycine max, assembly GCF_000004515.6. NCBI lineage: Eukaryota > Viridiplantae > Streptophyta > Magnoliopsida > Fabales > Fabaceae > Glycine > Glycine max. Next base: position 44,484,284 of record NC_038249.2, read on the forward strand.
TTAAATTATAATTTTAGAAACATTTTAATTTTGTTTATTGTAGGGACTAAAATGATAGTGAACGGAAAATTTACGGACCAATTTGATTATTTAGTCTTTATTTATTATTAAAAAAATTATAGAAATAATATTTTTAGAAGAAATGTAAAAATGTAGAAGACGAGTACGAAACAAAAGGAGATAGATAATTCTTTGTTATTTAAATAAACAATTAATTGAATTAATTAAGCATTATTGGATATACTACGATACTACAATGAGTCTGCTCAGAGTCCACGTACAAACTGCACAAAATCTCAACAACAAAATATTTTTTGTGTGAAAATGTATCAGAGGACAAAATATGTTATAGTATTTTGTATTAAAATCGAAATTATAAAGAAAAAAAACTTAACAAAATACATCAGGTGAATAACGGAAGCAATATTTTCAGAACCATAGAGAATCTTGGTCCGTACACGCGTGACATTCGGTTGCACATTGCACAGTTAAAATGGATAATGTGTTGTGTTGTCCTTACTCGCATAGCACGCGTCAAACAATGATTATTGATTATTCACTTAATTCAATGCTCCCATCATAGTCCTACGATAGAGTTAGTCACACACGCGCAAGAACTCAATTTTTTTTTGGCAGTCAAATTGGAAAAATAAAAATAAAATTGTTTAGAAAACTTATTATATTAATAATAGAAAACTTATTTATCATATCAGAAACTTCCTAATTTTTTATTCTTATATTTAGACCGGAAATTCGATTTTGTGTGCAAGAGTTTATAGTTTCTGCCTTCAGGCACTATGTACATTCTTTTCTTTTAAAAAAATCAAAAGTTTAATAAATAATACCTTATTGAATAAATTATTTCGGAAACTAATCTTTATTAAAGATAAGTCATAATTTGTTAAAGTTACTTTTTATAATATTTTTTTAGAATTTAATTTTATGTAATCATAGTTTAAAATATTTTTATATTATAGTTCAATTACAATCAATTATTTATATGATTTTTAAAATAATTGTCTTAAAAATGAATAAAATTATCATATATAATTAATTATGATTAGATTAGATGATTTATACTATCCGTGTATGTTTTTTTTATTTCATACAATTTAAACAACTTTTAAATAATAAAATTTTAAATTTTATGAAATGAATCCTGTAAACTATTTCACATTTTTAATTTCAAATTAAAACTTATTTCTCAAATTTTATGTACTTTCACTTTACTCAAATTTTTGTTCTCATATACTTTTTTTATGAAGTGTTCTCAAATACTTATTTCATTCTCAAAATTTTGTGTAGAAGATAAAAATGATTAAATAGACTAACCCTCGCCAAACCACACCAACTTGCTTTTAACTTGTTTAAACAAGATAGGATGAGTTGACCCACGAATAAATGTGAAGGTGACAAAAAATGTCAAATTTTAAAGATGGATTTACAAGTTAATCTCCCAAAACCGATAAAACTAGTGGAAATAAAAACGAAAAATTAGAAGAAGAAAAATACCCAAAAATATTAATTCATTCGACCATTCTAACATTACACAAAAAAACATTGAAAAGTATTAAGATCTAATCAAGCCCTAACTAGAAACATTAGGTTTTCAAAATAATAAAAGGCAACCTAGTAGGTCGACTTACCCTTGACATGCGACGTTGGCTGCAGATTACGTGGGGAGGATTAAGATGGTCTCAACTCACCTTTCCTAGTTATAAATTTTACCATTCCTAGTTAAAGACAAAAACACAAGGATATTGAGGGTGGTTTGCGTTTGAAGTGGGATTAGGAAACTCCAGATGAAAACATGAACATATCATACATGCACTCATGAGAATAATACCACTATTAAGTTAGAACGATCAGCTTAAAAAGGACAAGGCGCAACATCCTAAGGTACATTTTTCATTCTCTACTTTCATCCCCTGCCTCTCATACTGACTTCAACATTATAAATCTAGTAGGCAGTCACACCATTACCTAAAACTCAAGACATTATAAGAAATATACTCAACAACTGCACAAAATTACTCAAAGATCAAACTCCTTGAGTTGATGCTATACAATGATCACTTCATTACTTATTATTTTAAAATGAAGATAACTGTAAAATTAGTACTTTAAAGATACTGGTTAAATATATAACATATCTAACTCAATGAAAAATCTTTCGAAACAAATGCATAAACATATCATCAGTGTGTGTGTAATTAGAAACTTAAAATATTTATACCTAGAGACTAGAGTGTTTGTAAAGATTTTTTGAGACAAATGAACCTGGGTGGGGGGGGGTGTGGTTGATCCCACCTGACAGGAGAAGACAAGGCAGGGAAGGTGAATACAAACCGCAACCGCATTAATGGTTTGGTTAACTTCTTCCTATAACCATAAGGGAAAAAGCAAAGTCCAAACCGAACACAAAACACAAATTAACACCTCTCCACGCAACAAAACAAAGACAAAGGGAAATCCCATCACCAACCACCAATTAACTACTGCCATTCTTTTTCTTCTATTCTATCCTTACCACAATTTCCTAACTCCTAATTTTCGATCTTTTTATATTTCTTTCTTTCTCATCATCTACCCGTCCTCTTCCTCTTTATTTATTTTCTCGGTCAAGTTCATTCATTCATTCGGGTCAGTCAACGTACTATAACTCCTCTCTTTTTTCCTTTCTTTCTTTCTCAATTCTCACAGCACAAGAAGATGGCTTCTATCTCACAGGGCCTTGTTCTCACCAGTGCCATGCTTCTCTCAACAACTCTGCTTTATGTTGCTTTCTCCAGGCAAAAAACCACCCCATCATTTCAAATTCATCACTCTAACAAACCCACCTTGCGATCTTGCTTGTATTCAGGTAAATTCATTTCAATTTTTTTTCCTAGAAACTGTTTGCTAAAACAATTAATTCTACACCATCCAACAATTAATTTCTTACCCAAAATTCATTAAATTCTGATAATTGTTTTCAAAATAACTATTTCAAATGCTTTCTCTTCCTTTTAAAAAAAATCAAGTTATTCAACATTTCTCTCAATTTTACATTACGTTCTATGCGTTATATAGTACCAGTTTTCATCAACTGTTTAAACAATCTTATTTAGTTGCATATTGAAAACTAAAAACAGCAGTTTTTTAAAACACACCTTAAATTTCTGACTGTGGGGTGGTATGGTTTACTTACATACAGAGGAAAAGAAAAGGGAGAGAAAGAAGAAGAAAGTGAAATTTGCAGATAGTGTGAAGGAGGGAAGAGAAAGGAATGAGCAAAGAAGCAACAGCAGACAAAGTGGTGGAATGCCAATGCCAGCAAACAGAATGGCTTTGTATTACGGGATTTTGAGGAACCGAGTGCATAGAATTGAGTGCTCTCACTAATTAAGGATAGAATCATAGAATCCTGTTCTGTTCCGTACGTGGTCTAGTGTACATTTGTGTTAGGACTGAGCTGATCAAGTTCTCTCTCTCTCTCTCTCTGAATTTTCAAATATAATTTTGTGGTGAGGAGGCTGTTAATACAATGCAAAAAATAAAAAATAAAAAAAATGATATCTGGGGTATTCTTGTGGTTGTAGATACGTACTGGATTTTTTCCAACTCCTTAATATGAAATATTGGCCAAAGTTTTGTTTTCTTCCTAAACAATCCACTTCAATGAAAACATTTTTACTTCTATTTCTACCTTTTCTTTCTCTCTTTTACATATGTATTGCGGATTGATAAATTTTGCTCGAGACATATGGATTAATTAGTTAGCTACCATGACAACGAAATTAGATATCTGTTTTTTTTTTTTATCACACCACGGCCAAACAACAACAATAAAATACACTCTATAAAAAACAATAATTAATTAACTTCAGATTTATATTTTTTGGTCATAAAAATCAGATTTAAATGTTATATTTGAGAGTTAGTTTATACCTATTTAAGATAAAATTTAGGTTAAATTAGTTTTTTGTCTAATTAATTATTTTGATTCAATTTAATTCTCTATTTTTTTTTATTCAATTTGATCATTTAATTTTTAATAAAGATTTCATTTTGTCCTTATTATACATTCGATGGAGTTCATGTGGAAGATGATGTGTACTTTTCTTAAGTAGATACATGAACACAAATTTAAACAAAAATGGAGGAGAAGAACTAAATTAAACTCTTATTAAAAATTAAAGTATTAAATTGAATTAAATAATAAATTAGAGAACAAAAATTATTTTAGTCTAATTTAACTTATTTCACCTCTAATTCACATTAAATAGACTATACAAATCATATTATTTAGCAGGAGTGTAAGACATTATCCATCTCCGACTAATCAGCCGCTACATTGTAAATGTTATTATCCTTGTTAAGGCAAAATTGTATTCATCTGAATTTTAATTATAACATTTAATCCTTCTAGTTTTATAAATAGGTAATTTTAGTCCTTTTGATAGATTATTAACAAACAATTTTGATTAATTGAGTTATTAAGTTAATTATAAATTAATTAAAACCATTAATTATTAAAAAAATAATAAAAATAAAAAATAATCATAATTCTCCACAAAATTATGTTCCTCCTCTCCTAGCATTAATTATAAATTAATGTTTATAATTAATTATAAATTAATTAAAACCATTAGTTATTAAAAAAATAATCATAATTCTCCACAACATTCTATTCCTCCTCTCATATGCAAACACCTCTTTCACCTCACTTGTCGCATGCGACTCCATTAACAACAACACCATATCAGTTAATAATCTATCATGGGATCAAAATTATTAATTTATAAAACTAAGAGGACCAATTAAAAATCAAGAATTTAGAAAAGTAGGAGGACAAAAATTATAATTTAATTTAATTTTAATTAATTTACATCCTTTAAAAAATTGATTAATTCAGTTAATCACATTAAATTTGTCAATAATATATATTGCTCTTCTAAAATCATTTTTTATTTCTCTATTTAATCGTTTCTTATTTAATTAATTAAGAGAATTATAGAAAAAAAATCAATATACCAAACAATTTAAAGAAAGTATTATAAAAAAAGACAAACAATCAAATAACAAGAATCTATACAGGAACAATAGTAATATGGAAAAGAGGAATCAGTCATATACGTAAAGTTGCGCCTTATTGGATTCAAAATACAGCTTACCCTTTTACAAACATCATACATGTGCGGGCGTGATGCAACGAATTAATATTTTGGCCACCTTTTAGGACCTACAATTGAATATTAGTACAAGTTTTAATTGGCGTTTTACATTTGGCTTTTGGGAGAATATAGAGATCATGCTCATAGTCAGACAAGTGAAAAAATCAAAGTGTTCGACTATTGACTTCTATATTAAGCTTTGTCCAACGATAATCTAGTAACCTATATTACTGTCACTGAACTGATTTACAAGACAAGGGATTAATAAAAGTTTCACTTATCATCACAATTTAATAGTACTCGTAATTTTTTAGAAACCATTGTAATTAGAACATTTTACTTTCGACCGGAACCTCAAACTATTTTCATAAATTTCAATTCTGAGTCAACTCCTCCTCGATTGAAGCTTAGTTACACTTAATAGTTGTTCATAATTTTAAATAGTTAGTATATGAATTTAAAACTAAAAGGTACTGTAAGAAAAACTATAAGGTATGAAACTGATTTGACCTTGAGCCTTCGATTAGAGGATGCTAATTTAGATTTCTATCCATGAATTTAACGCTTGCTTATATAGACTTTGATTTCGTCAAACTCCTCAACTTACTCAAGTTCCACCACAAAATTCAAAAAAATGCGTTGAAGATAACAATGGAAGATAATATTATGAAAGTTTAATGAGTGGCAAAATTTTAATAATGATTCAAGTCCTTGCTCTCCTCCGCCTAGCATAATGTGAAGTACTATAAAATAGAAAAATAACAAAAGATAATATATGATTAATGTTATTAATAATGGTATTTGTATATGGTTCCTGAACAGTTAGACAAACCTAGGAAGACATACATTTGCTTGAATAACAAAGGTGAAAGGATAACTGCAAGTTCCATCATGCCATGGAGCAAGCTTGCTTGCCAAAAGCATTCGAAATCCTTTTGTACAACTGTGGTTATTACTCGTACCTGACCAAACTCACCAGCCAAAATGAACGAGCAGCTACACTCACTAGTAGGCTCAGATAACAACCAAGGACTATTACTCTTCTTTCCCTTGTCAATCTCTGACCTTCTTACTAGTTTTCATTCTCATTTACTACAATCTAAAGCAAAAACCACATTTATGTCTGTTGTAAGAAAAATTCATTGTTTTTTCTTCTCATCCTCGTACCCAGATGCCCTTCCTCTCCGTCCAATGAGATATGGTTCTGGGGAGGCGTTCTCACTAGACATATTCAGACCCTGATAAGATCGATTTGCCAAAAATTCCACTCCTGATCTTGCATTCCCTTTCATTAGAGCATTCGAGTTATTCTGCAACTGCAGTGCCTTTTCTGTTGCATTTACTAGAGCGAGAGTTTCCCTTTCTTCTTCAGCATTTTCTGATGAATACAAGCTTAGTGATTAAAAATTAACTAATTTATATATGATCTTATTTGGTAACACAGAATAAACAACCATATTACTACCAGCATTATTATATGTACTTGAAAAACCACCAACAAAACCTGTAAACAACTTTTCGCCCTTCTCTTCTGGGGGAAAACATCAACCACTTTTACCAGTTTAAGTTTTAAAATCTAAAAAAAAAGTTCGGTAAAATGGGTTTGTACAATCACGCAGCAGTAACTCGTGTGACAATTTATGGGTTATGGCAGCCGAATTTTTTTATTCCATTAAAGAGCTACAATCTCATGCCTGTTTAGATGTTCTAATATGGTGGAATTACAATTGAACTGAATCTCTTCAAGGGAACTTTCCTTTTAAGCAGATTATCCAATGTCATTAACAATAGCATATCTTCACTAATTTTCCAATTGTCTCAGAATTAAGAAGATGGATTTTTTTAAAAAAAAATCCCTAATTAAACTAATCATTCAATTGCAAGCATAGAAGCAAGGAATAGAAAGTAGAAACTACCTTGATTTTCAAAGTCATCAACATATCCACCCTTCAAGAATGAAAACCGTGCTTCTTCTTCCTGGTTTCCAACTTCCATTTGAGGCAAATTAATTAGATCTCGAAATTCCATGACATAGGCTCCTGTCCATTGGCTTCCTCTGGAAACAGATTAATACAGTCACATCAGAAATAAAGTAAATCATAAATCTATAATTGTAAAGATTGGAGAGAAATTAAGCTGCAAATTCTCATATTCTCTCTCTCTCTCTCTCTCTCTCTCTCTCTCTCTCTCTATATATATATATATATATATATATATATATATAAATCATAATATTTTATTCAGGGAAATATTGGTGTCATGAAATTTACAAATCCTATATATATTCATTGAAAAAAAGCATGTACAAGACACAACATTGACTGTTCAATAAAACAAAATGATGAAGAATAAAACAATTGATATTCTACCAACATCCAGGAATACCAAAGACAAAGCACTAGACAGGATACAAACGACTTGATAAATAGGTGTGTTTATTTGGGAAGTTACAGCTTACATATTCTGAATCATCATAGTTGAGAACAAATAAAGTGACCAGATCAAAGGTTTCTAGAAAACAGATATAGTTGTATGAAACTTAATAAGAAAAGAAAATATAAATTCACAGTTCATGCAAAGGAAAGCAAATGAGTCTTTTATTTCTGGAAGTTAAAAAAGTTTAAGCTAACCTGGAAGTTATCTAGTGGTAGATGACCATTTGGCTATTTCCTTTTCTAAGGGTAGAGATTATTACTTATTATCCATTGACTATAACCAGATTTTCAATAAATTAAAAATAGAGGCCACATAAACCTATTAGCAATCTATAAGAAGTAAGAACACTAGCAACGAGACAATTTTTGACATAAAATTATGTAAACAACAATAGTGTACCTATTGAAAGCTATCATTGCTTCGAAGGGAGTAATAACTGGAGCTAGATACTCTTTGCTATCCAACAGAGCAGTTTGGGCACAAGAAACGTATAGAAAAACATCGCACTGATAAAAATCAAACTGTTAGAAAGTTTTCAGACGTAAAGCAGACTAAAGTATTTACTAAGAATGTAATAAACTTCACCTCAGGAAAGTTAGCAAGTTTAGCTGGGTTCGGTCTTCCCATAACCAAAGTATATGCCTTCTTGCCTGCCCCAGTAATGAGCTCCATCATCTGATTGATTATGTGAAGATAACCAGCTGCATCATAAGTATGCAATATGTTTAATTAAATCCCATTTCCCTTGTAAATAAATAAAAAATAAAAAATTAAAGCTGTATGAGATAGTTTTCGCATTTTTTATTCATTCCCGTTAGCTACCTAAACCATGATTAAGACTTATGAACAATCCACATATAACTGAATATTCTGTGATCATAGGCAATAATCAAATAATGCCTTATCTCATGGCATAATGTTCCACAAGTCAGGCAAGCATTCTTCTCAATTCGTTCAAGGTTACTAACAACAAGGATTCACTCTTGAGATCTTTCCTCACTAAGCAACAACATTCAAATCAAATGTTTTTAGGAAATGTGTGATATTATAACACTTCATAAGGAATGTGACGATATAATTCTCTGTATGATCATGTTACTTTAATAATAAACATGCATGAAAAAACAAAATATTGACAGTAAAACATACCAACACCAAGAGTTCCAACTAAAATCCCAACACCAGGTAATATCTGCAAAGTCATCACCCTAGCTTAGTAAATTATGAAGACATAAGATGGCTTACACAACAGAGTAGTGTGTTTATATTAGGTTTACATACCTACGTTTAAGAATCCTCTTTTGTTGAAACAAGTCTGTCACCATTCGATTTTCATTTGCATCATATCTGACTAAAACCAAGAGAATGATAATAATTAAAATCATGATTCACCAAAAAACCTATTTAATAAAGGACGGGAAACTATCAACCTATTTCACAGGCATTGAATGTGAGCACAACATTAGCAAAAGCTGAATCATCATGTCCAATCCAAAAGAGCAAGTAGTCGTCCATGCTTTGTCCCTCAGGTAATTTCCACGCCAATCCTCCAATGCTATATACAGTCCCACTTGCTCCATTGCAATCACTGACGGGTTCTTGGAGCCCATTTACCTTTTAAACATCTTTTGATGGAAACATAACTGAAGATGGAACATCAGCAAAGTGAACTTCTGGCATAGGGTCATATCTGCATGACATTGATGATTCTAGCAGTGCTTCTTTAATCTGTCGCATTGAGTGTGCATACTCCAGCCCAAAAAGGACCTACAATTGGAATGGAAGCAGATGGTCCATGAAGCACGCAAATGCTAGAAATGTTACGGTAGAAAAATACCTAAAAACTTCTCTTATCTATGCTTGCAAAAAAGCTGAAAAAATCAGCAATTCGAGCAAGGTAATGTAAATTGTCCCCAAAAACTTCATAAAGATGTGAAAGTCCAGTTTATAGACCGAACAATTATCACTAGAGGACAATTGCGGCAACATTATTCGACATACATTACAAAATTCAGTTAATTTATATAAATATAAATCCAGAAACGATTAAAAAAGTAGTTATACCATGATAGGCTTACTATTTCTCAGTGCATATTTTGACATACTTTCAACACAATCAGCTACGCAAATGGAAGCCTTCCCAAAAACACAAAAGACTGGTAGAGTTGTTGTCCTGCACATAGAAAAGAAGATTCAATAGAAGCATATGAAGTAATGAAATGGAATCTAAACACTTAATTAAGGTAAAGAATTAAACTAAGCAACCAAATGTTTTAGAAGTACTGACGGACTAAAACATGTATGCCCATAATGTATGACAAAATCAGCGTTAATGTGCGATGCTCCAACTTCATCAATACAGCAACTGCCATAGTACATGTGATTCTGTGGCATCAATTTGTTTCAATGATTCAAGTGTGTCGCGCAGAGCAGTGATCACTCTAGTTGAATGTTTTAGGAGATTATCAGGAAACTGAAATTCAGAGAAGAATATGATTGCAATAAAGACAAGTACTTGTGTTCCAAATGCTTGTAAAAGTAGAGAAAGAGAGAGAGAGAGAGGGTGTTATGTTAGTTTACTTGCAAAGCAACTCTGGTGAAGTTGTGTGTGTGAATGAAGTTGGCAGAGGCAGCAATATCATAATTTGATTCAAAATCCATCACTCGGGGTCTCTGAATCTGTAGGGTTTTTCGGTACACTCAGCTTCTGAATTTCTCGTCTTTTATTACTATTAATAATAATTTTAATCCTCTATTTTTTGGTATGTTTAATTAACTCAAAGGAAGGGATCCTTAATCTTTTCATCTTTATTTTTAAATAGTTAGTATTGTATTATAATAAAGTCTAAATATAAAATAGAAAGAAAGAAAAAGAAAAAGAAAGAATGTTTTTGTTTTGTCCAATTAAAAAGCGGTACATTATCGGGAAATAATGGTTGTTTTGTTTGGGTGGAAAAGAAGAGAGAGAGAGAGAGTCGAAAACGGCACTCCCTCATCGGAAGGGAGACGAACACAGCCAGGTCTCTTTTCCTCATTCATTCATTCTTTCTTTTTCCCTTTATATTAACTCTATTTTCTTCACCTTTTCCATAAATAATAAAGAATTTCCAATTCACCTTTTCATCCTTTTGTTTTTTATTCTTTACTCCCTGTAATCGGGTTCTGTCTTCTTCATTGCAGCATATCTCACTACACTGCATGCATATGGGGTATGTTTTCTGCATCCGTTCTTTCCTTTTCCCCTTTATGGCTATCCATAATTTTTCTCTTCTTAAACCTTGAGTGAATAATGATCATGTAGTATTGCTATGCTTTTGAAAGCTCATGGTAAGTGGAGGAGCTAGATATTTCTCTGTTGAGAGATTACAGTGTTTCGATACTTGTCCAAAATTCATAACTTCTTAACCTCAACATTTTTTAAAACAGCATCCCTATTTAGTTTATAATTCTTAGATGTGTAGCTAAAGATCTGATGCCGATTAGCTTCATTTTAGCAAAATATCGTATTAGGATGTTCGTGATTGCTATTCTTTCATTTGGTCTCAATGTAGATAGACAGTGAAAACACTGTTATTGTATCACATTGAAAATACTTTTTGCTAGCTATGGATACACACAAGTGAGAACTTTAATATGGGACTGAGGCAGATTGCCCTTATGCAGTTTGTTTACTCGTGCTACGTAGGAATATGATCATACTGATACAAAATCCAATCTTTTGATTTTTTATTTTTTTTATTGGATATACTTGTGATTTGCTATTTTTTTTTCTCCATTGTGAGGAAAATTCTGCACTAACCATTTAAATAGATAAAAGAATAATTTTAGTGTGAGCTAACCAAGTTGTGGAGCATGATTTAGACAATCATGTGGATATGATTATATCACCATGCATAACAGAATTTAACGTGATTGTAACAGAGCAGTGGTTGTCTTGGACCCTTTAAAAAGCCCCCACTAATTGCTACTGCAGATGTTCCGCCAAAAGGACTGAGGAAACAAGGTAAGGCAGCAAAGAAACCTAGCACATCAGAGGATTTCTGGATCACCAGCACGCATGATATGGACAACAGTGCTGTTCAGTCACAGGGAAGCATCTCATCAGCCAGTATAACAAACCAAGCTGCAGATCCTCATGGAGGTTCATGCAACCCCACTGAGTTTGTGAATCATGGTATACTACATTGCTTTTATTTTTCTGGTATTTCATTACATTAACATATGAAAAAATTTAAAGAAAAAATAAATTATACAGCTTTGCAAATCACCTATTGGTTGAATTTGTTTAAGACAAAATTAGTTAACCCATGGGCTCATTATTGGGCGAACCATTCTGTGTCTGGCAAAATGTACCTGATGCATGTTGATATAATATATGAAATGTGGTTTGAGTGTAGTTGTGATTCAATCCAACTTTCACCTACTGTCTCACTTTATTGAGGTGACTTGGTTGCTACTGGCTACCTTTTTGAGAGATTTGATTCCTACATGACACATTGTTATATTTGATTTTCAAAAAAATCTTTTTCTAGGATTGAAGATCACAGTTCATGTAATTTTCTTTTTGGTCATGTGACGTTCATATGTTTTTAACTTTGTAGGTGGTCACCTCTTTATTTGTTTGCCACTGATATAGTAATATATGCTTTTCTCCAATCTTTCTGATCTAACATGGATAGGATATCTGTTGTTTTATCACTGAATAAGCTTTGTGGATATTTTTAGTCATTTTTTCATTGTCTCCCCATTTATATGTTGTTGACTGTCTATCTCTACCTATATTAAAGTGTAGTATGTGAGATTTTGGAAGAGGTGATGATGGTGCAATCATTTCTTATTTTACTTGAAAATTGAAAGTCTACTTATCAAAATTGGCAAAGTCACATGACCAAAAAGAAAATTACATGAGCTGTGATTAAATTGTTAACATGATATTTTATTTGGCAGGTCTTATTCTTTGGAATCAGACACGGCAAGCTTGGATAGGAAATAAAAGGTCTAAGAACCAAACTGAACAGTTGCGAGAACCCAAATTGAGGTAAACTGCATTGTTTGATTGGTTTTACTAGCAGTTTTTTCTTGATTAATTTTTAATTATTTTTATTATTTGTTGGGTTTTTTTGGAGAGGAGGGGTAATGATACCTATAGCACCCATTTGCTTTTAGTCCTGCTTTAATCCATCATGCTTTATAATTTTGAGAATGCACAAGTCTAAGCAGATGTTTACAGTAGTTTTCATAACATTTGTTAATTCGTTAATACCTTTGTTAGTTAGTACCTTTTTGAGAATCCATGTGCAGCATGTGTGTTAGGATTATTGCAAAGATGCAAGTTATTTTATTTTAGTACTACTTTCTTCTGCTGCTGATTTGTGTACTGTGTTTAGGTCCTATTTAAATTAGCTTTTTCATTGCCACTTGTAGAAAAGAAAACAAGAAGATTAAATGAATTGAGTTTCTCAAATCAACTTAGTAGAAACTCTCATCTAACTTCTCCATAGTTGAGATGCATAATTTTAACTTATGGGAGAAGTTTAATTGATTTTACTTTAATATTTTCTCCTAAATAAGACCTTATACAAGTTGACAAATTGGTCAAAATACCAATTCTATCTGTGGCTTGATGAAAACATATATGGCTCTGCAGTTGGAATGCAACATATGAAAGTTTACTAGGGAGCAACAAGCCATTCCCTCAGCACATTTCACTTGCGGTAAGTGTCTACTTCTAAGCTTAAGTAACAATGAAGGGTATCTGATATTGCTTGTTTATGTAAATATTGTTAGGAAATGGTAGAGTTTCTTGTGGACATCTGGGAACAAGAGGGTCTGTATGACTAACCAACCTATAGAAGACTGAAGGAGTGTCAATTGGTTTGATCAACAGGATAATTATAGTTCTTTCTTCTGAAGGTAGAGGAAAATTGGGCATACTGCAGTTTGTAACTTTGTATATCTGTTGTAACGTTATCTTTCAGTTGAGAATGACGAGGAATTTTTATTATGATTTCTCCACAGGCCTGGACATAGTTGTATTATTATTCTCCTTTGCATATTAATATTGAAACCTGGAAATATTCCCGTCTCTTGGGTTGAATTTTATTTGAATCATGTTAATAAGAATGATTCTGTCTTAATTGGCTTAATATACCTGATTTTTTATGATTTTCTTTTTGGTGGATTTTTTTTTTATGATTTAAAAGTGATGCAATAAGAATGCAAAAAGCTAATGCTAGGATGATATTAAGGGGAGGCAGACGCATGAAGTTAGATTTATTGCCAACTGCATTTCCATCTGGATCACTATTTTCAACAATAGAAACTGTGAAAATGAAAAGGGAGGAATTGGTTTTGCGTTTGGGAATTCTGAAAGGGACAAAGACAGACAGGACGCGAAAAACGTACGGGAATGACGTTACCGTAATGATCTGAACAGTTACGTTACATTACGTACGTGTGTGACTGTTGAGTTTAACCCTACACTACACTACACTACACCTGATTCTTCCCATCAGGTCATCATCATAGAAAGAAAAGAAAGAATAACTATCATTGTTACCGTCCGATCAGAGTTCGGATTTTAACAACAGCCTTTGGATGCATTTGCATATATCCGCGTGGCCCGGATCTGGTCCTGGACCTTTCGGCGCCTCACGTGCTTGCAGTTGCTATCTCTGTTCCTCTTCTTTCGGAGACTGTGAAGAAAATTATTAATAAAATAAAAAAACATTTTTTTAATATTCAAATAAATCGTATATATGTTTTGTAAAGAAGAAAAATTGAACTAACTTTTAATGGCGAATTTGATCCATTAAAATGTATGACGGTTTTAAGTTAAGCCATGAATTCAAATAAATTAAAAGAAAAAGAGTCAGTAAAAGTAGTTTTAGGGTGTTGCTAGGTGCACCCAGCATTATTGTTGGTGCACCCAGCACTTAAGATAAAATGACGAAAATACCCTTGATCCGTAAACTATTTAAGTTGATCCGTAAAAGTCTTACGGATCAACTTGATCCATAAGCCTTTTACGGAACAATACAGATCAACATGATCCGTAAGCTTTTTACAGATCAAGTTGATCCGTACCAATCTTTTGGATCAACTTGATTTGTACAATTTACGGATCACCCTCACACACACCCATCACAAATACGAAAAAAGTGCAGGGGCAGTTTTGATATTTTAATTAAATGTTGGGTGCACCTAGCAACACTCGTAGTTTTATCGTTCACATAATTTTTTTAGTTTCGTATAGGTCCATCCTGCTTCTTTTTTTTATTTTTTAACAAGGTCCATCCTACTCCTAGGGACTTTTTTAAAAACTTTTTAAAGTTATCGATTATGTGTTTGATGGGTATGAGTAAATTTGGAATTTGAATTAACCCAGATCAATCTGAACAGTTTGAATTGGGTTATTTATGTATTTGGATCAAAATCGAAT
Source organism: Glycine max (assembly GCF_000004515.6). NCBI lineage: Eukaryota > Viridiplantae > Streptophyta > Magnoliopsida > Fabales > Fabaceae > Glycine > Glycine max. The sequence continues at coordinate 44,499,317 of NC_038249.2, forward strand.
CGAAATCGATCAAAATCGTTCGTGTACATATTAGGTCATGAGTTTATATTTATATATTTGATCAAAAATTGATTTGAACCGATCAAATTTTTTAGAGTTATGTTGGTTTAACTTTAAATGTTGTTAATGTTGAGACTTCAATTATTGAAATGGTAAGTGGTGGAGCTTATTAAAGTATTACTTCTATGTACATTATTATTTGTTTCATTTTTTTTTGTCATATTTATAATATTAATGAATTATATTTTCTTCATTTGTTTCAGCAAATCTGATTATAACAAATTTGATTGTAGCAAATTTTGTTGCAGCAAAACTTATTATAAGAAATTAGTTTGTAAGAAATAGTTGTAATTCAGACTATTATAATAAATCTCGTTGAAAAATAATTTATTTTAAATTGTATTAGTCTATTTTAGAATATTATATTAATGATATTAAATGAATCAATTCTATTATTTAACTTTGATAATATTGTGTTAATTATATTGGATATTTGGATAAATCGTAGTATAAAATAATAATTTTGAGAATAAAAAAATATCAAATGTAAATGATAACATATTGATCCAATCCGAACCAAAACTAGTAATGAATGAATTGGGTTTAATATATATATATATATATATATATATATATATTATTTTGAACATATATTTGTAAAACTTGTACAGATAATCCAAAAATGCATTAAATTAGTTTAGATCAGTTTCTTTTTTATTTCCTCTGTTTTTAAGTAGAAAGAAAATCTAGAAATCTACTTTGATGGGAAAAAGAGGTTGTTGTTTCCAAAAAGTTGTTGATTTTTCTTCGGTTTGTTCAGGGACAGGAAGTTCGACTTCAAGATTCAAGAAGGCCGCTGGAAAAAGGTAGCTTTTTAAGATGGGGTAAAAAGTTAAAAACAGAAAATGCATGGATTGTCATTTATTTATTACCCTCCTAACGTCCTTCATTGGTTCGTCTCCTATTTTATTTAAGATATAAGATACCTGTAAAGCTTCCTGCTGTGCCAGGATCAACAGTGAACCTTGACAACCTGTTTGGTCTAGAAGGATTATTCGATTAGAATACCACTTGCAATTACATGCTATTAAGTTGTAGTAATGTTTTGATTGACACTAGCAGTTTTCTATAAAATATTAACCTACAGTACAAAAATAAAAATCTAACCGCACATACATTACATTTTTTACTTGTTCTGTTTTAATTTTTATTTGAAGTTATCGGATTTTTGTAATCGCTCAAAAAATGTTGAAAGACTAAAATAAGGGTAAAATATGTTTGAGGTTTATGTAAAATTTTAAAATGATTAATTTTTTTTATTAAAAAAATATATTTTTGTTGATTTTTAGTGGTAATTTTGTTAGATGATTTCTTAATATAATTTTATCTTTTTAAATACACTTAAAAGACACTAAAAATCATGGTTGTTTCATTTTTTCATCTAATCTTATTAGAAGTGTCAGAAAATTAAATTGTGAAAGTTTCTTTAATTTATTTTGGAAAATTTTATCAGCTACAAATTATTTAGTTCATTTGTAATTAAATTAACATGTAATTTTATGATTGAACTATCAAACCTTAGACAAGTGACTTCACTAATTCATCATCAATTCAATTTTAAAAACGATGGCAATTGTGAATAAGGGTATGAGAAAAGTCACAAGTCATAACCTTGGTGTTATCTTCATTAATCAACTCAAAATAATCGAGTTTGGAAGCAATTAGTAAATTAATGAAGAGCAGGAAGGTAATTTGATGGCAGCAGAAAGGACAAAGTGATCTTCTCTGGGGATAAGGGATCTCATGTCACTCAATCAGTATTCACTAACAGTCCAAAGTCAGGTCTCCAATTTCCCAGAAGGACCGAACAACACATTTTCACTCTGTGGACTATATTTTCATTGGTGAACAAACCATTAAACCAGTGCATTGTGTCTCCAACAGAAAACATCCCTCAACTTTAATTTATCTAACGCATTCAATTCAATTGTCTTATTCCAATCCTTTCCCACACACCCTGCCTAGTGCCTAGCTATTGTGCTCTCAACTTTCTTCACATCAACATATCAAGCTTCTTCATAGATCTAGATTCTAGACTACTCGTCACTGATGGCTCCACAAGGCAGAATCTACCCACTACATGGAATCCAAAGTTTCTATTACTGTAGCTTTCTTTTTTTTTTTTCCCTCATTGTTCTACTTCACAAATCAGGTAAAAAAGTGCCCCCTTAACCTATTTAAGTCGTGTGTTAGTTGATCATATGTTTCTATATTGAGGAATATTACTATTGAAGTTAGAAATTCATAAGCAGCTAGCCCTTGATGATTCGGATGTCTGTGTGTGTTGAGCATGAAGATGCAAGTGTGGGGATAAGTTTTTTCATAAGTGCATGAACTGCAGGCCTTGCATTGCTACTGTGGTCGTTCCTAATCACAAAAGGAAGTGTTTCAACTTCAATGGAGACGATGATAGCTATTACCTCCTTTCATGGAAATGCAGGAGTGGGGATAAGTTGTTTCAACCATAACTACGTACCCTAGCTACAATTAAGTTCTAACACTATATATGTATATCTATAATATACAAGCTAGCTAGGAAAAGCAGAACCCTACTTCGGTTGGAGCTTCATCTTTATCCATTAATCTATCATATTGTACATGTTCTTAGCCTTGGGACCTTATTATATATGCCTCACTCTTAATTTCTTATATCGATGGCCACGTAATTACATTAATGTGATAGTTAATGAGTTAACTTTTTTTATGCGATAGCTTTCTTGTGTATCCTTTTCTAATTTGATCACGGAGTATTGTGAACACCATGCGTGGTGGAGATGATAATGCATCATTCGAGGCAAGAAATAGCAGTAATTAATTAATTAAGTACGGTTTATCATTCAATTTTTTAAACACTTAAATAATTATATTAAACGTATATTCCCGTAATTTTGTATATGCTAAATAATAATTTAAATATTTATGATATACTTTGCCTGGCTTAAAATTACTATTCAAGAAATAGGATGGCAAAGTAGGCAGCAGTTGGTTAAGTATATTCAACAGAGGACATGATTTCACTGCGGAGAATATTCAATTCTGGATATATGTTCATAAGATTCTTCATTTGCTAGGAATAGGATGAATCTCTGTTAAATTTTAGGAAAACATTGAGTGAGATGTTGTCATCGAGGTGTGGTTTCACATGGGGTGCGGCAATTTCTGAAAGAAGGTAATTTTAGAAAAATAAATATAAAAGGAGGTATATTTCTATAACAATTGCCTTCATAGGTATGGAGTTTGCACAGCCCAAAAAGGACCCATTTGGATCAACAACAGTGGTCCCTCCCAATACAATTCCAAACATATCTTTTGCATAAACCAAATCAAAATCCCTCATTTGCTTTGATTTTTTTTTTCTTTTCTTCTTCTTTTGCCCCTTTAAAAATAGCTTAATCAAGAGGGAGCTTGACGTTAGAGGGAAACGAATCGGGGAATAATTTTTTATTTTTAAATTAAAAGAATTATATAATATTCTTAATAAATTATATTTAAATAAACTATAATTATTATTTTATTTATATTTTAAAATTCTTAAATTATAGAATAATTATTAAAAATAAAACTTTTACTCTTCACTCCCATTCCCGTAGAACTCAATTTCTGCACATACTTTTAAACAACAAAGGTTGTTCGGTTGTTCCTTTACTTCAATTTGTTAAAGCTGTGGTAAATTAAAGAAAAAAAAAATGGAAGGAACAAATAATTTTTATTTCTAGTACATAGGTTAGATGTTAACTTTTCTATTTTCCTTTTACTTTTTCTTCAGGTAAATAAAAGAAAATACATCATTATTTGCATTTTATTCATCTTTGTATTCTTTTCTTTCATCTAATCTATCTATCTATTTATATATATAAAATAAATTATTTCTATATTTTACTTGTTTGGGAAAAGAAAATCAGAGTATTATTTATTTTATAATTTAACAAAGAAATTATTTGCTATATGATTAGAGTGTTTGAACTGATTAGGGATAAGATGTCGATAAGATCATTTAAGTTTACTCAAATTATCAACGTTCACATCGCACTAGGAAAGTCAGTTGAAGCTTAGTAAAACAGAAATAATAGCATGTAAATATCCCATCTTGTCGGTTTCCACTTACTACACTTATTTCACTCTGGCAATGAAAATTGTGCTATACTATACTATACTATACTATACTATACTATACTGTGTCTAATTATTTGTTTAACTTACAAGTCAACTTTTTCTGTTTTCCTTTTACTCTTTCTTTTGATAATTAAAAGAAAATACATCATGATTTGTATTTTATTTCTTCTTCCATCTAAATATAGGAATAATAAAAATTAAACTATTTCTATATTTTTCTTGTTTCGGAAAAGAAAATTAGAGAATGTATTTTTTTTTATAATTTAAGAAAGAAAATATTGTATCTGTAAAAATAGAAGTCCAGAAGCAAAATTTGTTCACGTAACATGATTTACTATATGATTTGAGTGTTTGAACTGATTAGTGACAAGATGTGGATAAGATTTATGCATATCTTAACTGAAATTATCAACGTTAATTAAATCGGCACTAGTGAAGTGAGTTGAAGCTGAATAAAAAAGAAATAGTAGCTTGAAAATATCCCATCTGGTCGGTAATGAGTCTGATGAATTAAATTATGAGCAATAGCAAAGGCCCTGTAGCAACAAAGCATGGGCAAGGTTGAGGGAGCCAAACAAGTGTTGACGCATGTTTAAGCTGAATTGGGGGATAGATATATAGATGATGCCATTTCTGTCGTATGTAGAACCAATTCGTGGCCGTTCAATTACAATAACTCAGCAAGTGCGACATGGGTCCTAATCTCCAACTTGTATTTTTTTCTAATGCAAAAAATGTTGCTACTCTGCTTAGTGTATAAAAATGAGTGACCCCTTGTTTGATTTTTGTGCTGTGTGCTGTGTCCGTGTCGCAATTCAGGACTCTCTTTCTGTCTTCCAGTCTTTTCCTTCTTAGTTTTGCACTTTTCATTCCCTTCAACTTCAACCCCTTGCTTCTTTTCATTCCTTTTGTCTCTCTCAACTCAAACAACATGTTACTAAGAACTTCCACCGTACCAATTCCAAGCTCATGGCTTCCCCATTCCAAAGAATACCTTCCTAGAACACTTTCAACTCCTCTAAAAAACTTGCTTCACACAGACCCTCATAATCATACCCCATCAAAGCCTCCGAAGAAACCTTGCATGTCACCAATTAAAGTCCTTGAGAACCATCGGAGCATCAAGATGAAAGAAAGTGATGATGAACTGTTTTCAAGTTCTGGTTTAGATAATAAGCTTGAAGGTAGCAGCAGGTTGCAGACTTTAGTGATGGGTGGTGGGATGGGGAGTGGTGGTGTCAGGGTTTGTGGTGGAAGAGGCTCACATGGTAGGGATGGGACAGATGCTTATTACCAGAACATGATTCAAGCAAACCCCAATAATGCTCTTTTGCTTGGAAATTATGCTAAGTTTTTGAAGGAGGTAATTTTTTGGTTCGTGCTTAAGCTTGAACTTGATCGTGATCTTTGTCTTAAAAAAGATGAAGAAATGCTGAAAATGAAAAGAAAAACAAAAAGTCTAATCAGTAAGATTATTCAATAACCAAAAAAGAGAGGAAAGAAGAAAAAATGAAAAAGAAGCCAAGCTAGTTAGAATAATCGTTATTAAAATATATCCTTGTCTCATAAAACTTCTTGTTTTTTTTTCCTATTAATTACTAATTAATGTTTTTTCTGACATTCAATTTGCAAATAGGTTCGTGGAGATTATCCTAAAGCAGAGCAGTATCTTGAAAGAGCTATTTTGGCTGATCCTGGCGATGCTAATGTTTTGTCCCTCTACGCGGATTTAATATGGCAAACAGAGAAGAATGCTGATCGAGCTGAGGGCTATTTTGATCAAGCTATTAAAAGTGCCCCGGATGATTGGTAACATAAATCTACATGGATCATGTTTTTTCTTGTTTGCATCATTCTCCTAATTTTTTTGTAGTATCAGATACATTCTTTTTTTAAAAAAAATAATTGGAAGTTGTTTCTTTCGTCGTAGTGTTAGATGACCTTGTTGCATAAAAAAAGTGTTACATGACTTGGGTCTAGATGGATGTCACATGAAGTTGGTTTTTGTCCCTATTTCCAAATATAGACACATTCAATGATTTGTTAAATTTGAAACTCAGGACCTGTTGATAGAGTAGCTAAAGTATGTTATAATTCAATGATCCGTAATCCATGATAATTGTTTAGACATTTTGCTTTATTGGTTGCCTTTCATTCCAAAATTAAACTTAGTTGTAGTCCTGAATTTTTTTGTTTGTTCGTAAAACTAATGTATAAACCTCAATTGTTGTCACTTGTCAGCTATGTGATGGCTTCTTATGCAAGATTCCTCTGGGATGTTGAAGAAGATGAAGATAAGGACTGTCAACATAAGACTGATCACGGCCATGCATATCCACCTGATCTTTTTCAAGAAACCAAAGGCAGCCCTCATGTTACTGCAGCCTTTCAATCCTACGTATCTGAGTGAACTTGGATATATATCTTACAAGACAAATGAACCATAATAGTCTCAATTCTCAAACAATAATGCTTGCCAGTTTTTCACCTCTTGGAAGTGGCTACTATATAGGGTTGAGTAAAGTAGAGATGACTATCTAGCTGTAAATAGCTTATGCCATAAATAAGAGAAACCTGTATGTATTATGTTTGTTGTATACCAGTGGGGCTTCGAATGCTGTATGAGAACATGAAATTTTGGTAGAAATTATAAGGAATAGAGAACAGCCCTTTTAATCTTCTATGGTTTTATCATGTTCTTAACAGTTTAACTCTTTATCCTGAACTAGAATTATTATAAAGAGTAATCACCCAAATGATGTTATTACTCATTCATATGGACATTGGTTGATTCATAGTTAACCACATACATTGAAATTTGTGCAATTCCTTTCTCCTTCTCCCTTTGTCAAAATGTATAATAACTTACCATGAAATCTTTGGCTTAAAGGTCGATTAGAGAGACAGCTACAACTATGGTGTAGTATATGAGCCTACTATATTACATTTACAACATAGTTGTAAGTCATGTATTAATTTTTTTTGGCAAGTAGTTGATCCAATTCCATGGCACCAAAGGAAAACAACTATGGAAAACCTTAGAATATTGATATGTAGCACCAACTGGTGGGTTAGGTTTAAATAACATAAACCAATGGCTCCAAATATAGACGGGACTTGAAACATGTGGCATTGTTTCACTCTTATTACACTGTTTTTCTTTGTCGGCTGGCGGCTGCAAGATTTTCTACTGTTCAACCAATTACTTGTATGGGTCTCTTGTCTTCACTTTCTTTGTTTTTCATCTGACAGACAGACTCATTGATAAGGTGATATCATGTTTGAGATTTCACCTTATTCAACTTGTCTCTTCTCAACATTTTGTACGGACTCGACAAGAAATAATAATATCATTGTTATTTGGCCATATTTTTTAATATATTATCTACGAACCATCACAATTATAGAATACCTTATACCTTTGCGGCTTTGCCCTTCTTAACATTTTAACTGATGAAACAGTAAGAAAAGGAAACGCAATTTGGAAGTACATATCTACATTTTATCATATATATATATATATATACTCTCTTTTTCGCTGATAAAAAAAACAACAAGAAATATGTTTCTTGCATTAGTCATGAGTAATGTGTTAGCGATGAGTGCATTTAGACATGAAGCCATGTAGCATTAGACTTGCCTAAAGGGGTGTCCAAAAACTAGAAAAAATAATTGAATCGAATTGGTTTTGAATTTTTTTAACCGGTTCGATTTTATATTAAAATAATCAAATTAATTTAAAAACTGATTCAAAATAAAATTGATTTTAAAAAGTTGATTCTAAACTGAACTAATTTTTAACCAGTTTTCAACTTGTTCTAAGAATCGAATCATTTTCAAACTAGTTTTTGAACTATTTTTTTCAAATAAAAAAATATTTAAATGAAAATCAATTTTGTAAAAATAATCCGATTAACCAAATAGATTTTATAAAATAATACATTCATTTTGTCTTGAACTAATTCAAGAAAAAAAAACTAATTTAATTTAACTTGGGTTATAATCCGATTCAATCATAACCTTTTGTTTTTTACGCCCCTAGAATACGCTACAAGCCTTGGTGATCAAATGACTTATCAATAAAGGTTAGAGTTACCTATTGAATTGTCTTTCTTATCTGTATGAATGATTAGTTAGTCTGAAGTGTGAATGAAGTCTAAATTCTACACACATGATAAGAAATAGCCTCTCCGCCACTCATCTTCTAGTCGAATAAGAATTCAGCTAAGAATATAAGACAATGATGAGATTGGGTACCGCAAATAGAGCTTCAAGTATTGGAGATAAATCAAGATTTTTTTTTTCGTTCTCGTTATTGAAGATTCATCATACTTAATTCACATCATTTTGACTTCTAGTGTTTGGATACTCGATTTTGTTTTTGGAAGAACTTATCTTTGAGATCAATTTGGCATATATGATTACAATTAAAATAAGTAAATGGTATTGTCAATTGAAAATGTTGCTCTCTTTTTTGGTTATCCCTCGTCCGTGAATATTTAGGTCCGATGCCCAGAAACAAAGGGAAAATCACGAGAAGATCGCCACTCACCAGACAAAACAAAGAAAAGTTCCACTCTGCCTTCATAAGTTCAAAATTCCAAAGGATTTCTAAATCTAATCACAATGACAAGACCAAAACTGCCAAACAAATTGGAAACGTTCATATAATTGGAATTAAAGATAAAAAAGTACGTATGCATGATTCATCTAGCTACTTGTACTTGATCTCATCTTGGTCCTGATAATTGAACACATGACATGGGTACATTACTAAAAAAACTAGCCTGTCCCGATGAAGTAGCTTCTCCACTACTCAATTTCATGAAAGCTGAATAAGTACCAGATTGAGATAATGAGGGGGGATCAGGTACAGGGCACAAACCATCAAGCATCTGAGCCACCTTAGTCATGGAAGGCCTCAAACTCACGTCATCTTGTATGCACCAAAGAGCAATTTTAAGAGCAGACTCAACCCTTTCATCCTTCTCATCAATATCTATCTTTGGATCAAGAACCTCTTTCAGTTTCCCTTCATCCATCATTCTGAACACATAAGAAGGAAAATGTGCTTTCTCTGCCCCTTCCCATTGATCATAGTTCTTCCTCCCTCCAATTATCTCGAGCAAGAGCATGCCATAGCTGAACACATCACTCTTCTCCGAAATTGCGTAGTTAGTTATCCATTCTGGTGCTAGATACCCTCTTGTACCCCTTAGAGTTGTGAACACATGGCTTTGCTCACGGCTCATTAGCTTGGCCAATCCAAAATCTGAAACCTTAGCAGTGAAATTATCGTCAAGAAGAACATTTTGCGGCTTAATATCACAGTGGATAATCCTCACATCACACTCCTCATGGAGATAGGCCAATCCCTTAGCCGTGCCTATTGCAATGTTGTACCTTGTGTCCCAGTTCAACAAGAAGGTGTTCTCACTGTTCTTGAAGATCCATTTGTCCAAAGAACCCCTTGCCATGTATTCATAGACAAGAAGGCGATGAGGACCCTCGGCACAAAACCCTTTGAGCTTGACAAGATGAACATGATGAATACTTCCAATTATGGACACTTCTGCTTTAAACTCTTTTGCACCTTGTCCAACACCTTCCAATTTTTTCACAGCCAACTGAGTGCCATCTTCAAGCACACCTAGATACACTGAGCCAAACCCTCCTTCCCCAATTTTTGAAGAAAAGTCCTTAGTTGCTCTACAAAGAGCAGCAAAAGTAAAACGTGCAGGCATTCCAGAGAGACTGTCCAAGAAATCATCATCTTCATCCAAGTCATCTTGAGGATACTTAGCAACATTCTTCTTCCTCTTGAATAAGTACCAGAATCCTGTTATAAGACCAACTATAACCAGAACTGTGAGAACTATGACAACAACTAGCACCATGTCATTCCTTCCATTTTTGTTGCCATGTCCATCATCACTAGCACTACTAATGGAGACCTTCATGAACGAAACATAACCACCAGCACCTGCACCCCTCTTATAGCGTTGGAAACTCCCAGTCTGATCAAAATGAAAGCATCTTCCGGTACTGTTTTCAAAGAAAAGCACAAGGCATGAACAGTTTCCTAAACAAGTCTCTTTGCAAGCATTCAGGTTTGATTTGGAAACCGGAGCAGTGTACTTGAGAGCAAAATAATCAAGCTCTTCACCAACATATAAAAGTTCCGTTGAACTCCTAGAACAGGTGGAGATGTTGGGAGGTTTGCAATTATAGCGAGTCCTGAGAAGTTTCGGGCAGATGCACCAGTTTTCAAAGAAGCAAACATAATAAGGATCACAAGGCTGAGGAATGCCACAAGGGTCTTGTGGTACCTTAACTGCCTCAGGGTTAGGAGCCCTCCCTTTGTTGAGATCATAAAAAGTGATAGCACCAGTTGGATCCAAGGTAGCAGCCCACAATGACTTGGGATCTGAGTCCTCAGAGAAGACAACTTTCCATAGCAAAGCTCTACTTATGTCATAAAAACTCAATGAATTGGACACCAAAGACGCTGAGTGAACCTTACCAGTGTTATTTTTTGAGCTTCCCTGAGCTTGTTCTCCTGATAGGGACCAGTACACTTGTGGAGTTTCAAATCCTGCATAGAGAACTAAATCACCTGCCTTGTAACTAAGAAAATGACACATGTTCAAGCTGTTGTGGAAGCTTTTGAGTGTCATTCCTTCCACAAAGTCTTGTCCGGGCAAAAGAGTATCAGTGGGATGGCTAAAACTTTGCCAAATAGTTGTCCCATTTTCCCCAAGCAACACCAAATTCCCTGAGTTAAGCAATTCCATGGATCTTATTTTTTGTCCTCTTGTATTTGTTGCCCAAACTACACCATTCCCACCTTCCAAATATGCATTCCCATCATGGTCAAGCACAAATTTATCAGAAGTCCCAACGAGTAAGCCTCTGTTGGCAGTCCAAACCACTTTGTAGCTGCTTAAGTGCATGACAACTAAAACAAACGATGAAACATCAAGAGTAGTGAAGAATCCAAAAGCGAAAGCTGAGCTGTTGGATAGCAAGAAAAAACCATTATGGTCGCTCCAATCTGGCTGAGATGCACTGAAGCCAGGATATATCTGACTAACATGTTGATCTTTGGCCAGACAGGTTCTAAACAAAAGGAGCACATGGAAAAACAAGGTCCCACATCTGAATATGCCCATGATTTCACAACTGCATCAAAACAATGAATCATGAAAGATCTGATAAAATAAATACTAATTTGGTTAACTATTATTACTACAGTTTGCTAGACAGCTTAATCTAGAAGACAAAGAAAATGGAATTGTTTCCTTCAGTGAAAAAAAAGTAAACGACAACGTGAGTGTGAAAGTACCGTAAATAGAGGGAGAGTTTCAAGGAAAAATATGGTTCTTGATACAGGAAAGCATGTTATGTTACAAAACATAAAAGGAAGTGCACAATGAGAAATAGCGGGTAATAGTATGACACACCTTAGTTTCCATTCAGTAGCAGACACGATGTAGGCATGTTAGAATGTAGAAGAAGTAAGAGGAGTATTAGAGGGAATTGTGATGAGTCCAAATGAGTTTCTCTGCATTTTCTCCATGGCAAGATATGGTTGAAATACGATTAGCTAATTTTCACTATACGTCTAATAAATGGTAGGGACGATGTTGTTGCTTAGTTGCATTATGGTCCTAAACTTGCCTGTTTTTTAGGTTATTGTCCATTTTGACTTCTCTTTTTTTTGTTGTACATGTCGTCCATTTTGACCCGTTGACTAATATCTTTTGCATTGCCTTATAACCTCTAATTGTAAAATTGACACCGTCACGCAATGAAAATCAATTCATAAAATTTTCAAATGTATTATAAATAGTATTTACTTTATTTCCTTTTTTAGTACTGGTCCAATTTCATAAAATAAAGCGTTCAATATTTGGTTGGGGGTAATTTTTAAAGACAAGTTTAAAAAGTCCAATGAACAATTATGATTTATGAGAAGGCTACACTTAGGTAATTTTTTCCTCTTTTCTTTTTTATTTATGGGAGTAGTCGTTATGCAGTTTGGGATTCAAAATCCCTGGAAGCATGTTGAAGAACAATAATTGAAAAGGAAATGGTCATTCCAACATCATACAAGAGATTTTGCAGAATTTAGTTGAAGAATGGGAAATCTGCCAAATTCCCTTCAACATTTGAAATAGGAGCTAGGAAGTGATGAATGATGAATGATGATTGTTTGAATAAACGGGGCTACAGAACTAGCAAGCATGTCGTGCTCCAGCTTTTGGTGGTAACAAATTGAATTTTCCATAAAAGGAGGCCCTCAACCAGAAAATAATTTATAAATTTAACTTTTCTGAGTCCAACCTTTCAGAATGAGTTGGCATTGTACCCGGCTAGCCACCTGCCTCATTTGTTTCGACCGAACCATATTTATTACACCACTCTGTTATTTCTATTTCATTATGTACTCTCACGCATCAACATGAGAGAGATGATGCATTTAATTATTAAAAGGAAATTTCAGGAACATTTACAATTACTCTGTAATTAATTACATTACATTACATAATCAAATAATCATGTTACGAATTACTCCACGAGAAGGATTTTACCTTTGGGAGAACATGCAAATTTCATAGCCTTTTCCAGTTCCCTGCAACATGAACCTCCTCTAAGTTGCAAGAAGGAAGATTTTACTGTGTATACACCCTGCTTGTTGTTGAACCATATTAGTTTATTCTCCTTCATCGATTTCAACGTGGACGTGGCACTCTCAAAATAGCTGCAACATATTGAGATTGCATCAATTCTTCTATTAACATCAGTTCATGCCACTCCCATGTCAAGTAGACTAGGTAAGGGTGGGTTGCAATTTGCAAACTCTTATACATTACTACCACCATCATGCCACCTTTGTGTCATCTCCAATTTCCCATCTATAGCCTTCTCTTAGTAATACCAGGAATAATGTCCAAATGCTATGTTGTGGCCAACCGAATCCAAGAATCTTTCATTGGAAAAGTATTTAGCTTTGAAGGAAGACTCTTGAAACCTTGTTTTCTTAGTATAGCCATCTTTGATTCCATTACACAATCTTTGATTCTTTAAACTTAAAACAAGAAATTTTATAATACTGTTATTCCAACCTTTTCTTTGAAAGACAACCATTTTAAAAAAAACTTTTTACGTAATAAAACTAATAAAAGACAACAGTTCTTTTTAATCATATGATTCTAACTTAATGAAACCCACAGAACTAGAAAATAAACAAACAGATCCTTAAGTTTTTTTCTTTGAAAAGTCTAAAGTTATGTAGGAGAAAGATTGACATTCAAATTATGAGGTCAACACTGATAAAAAGTCACAACCTACTAAAGTTATATAATGACACTTGAAGCCTGTTAGTTTTGTGACAGAAAAGACTCACCCAATCCTACTAGTTTCTTTACCCTTTTCGTATTTTAGTGATGGGATAAAATCTAACCCCTAGTTGTTTTACTTTTGGGAGTGTGGAAACTGGAAGTTTCATACGACAAAAGAGAAGGATCTGAAAATGAATTAAGCGATTTTTATTTTTTGTTGCAAAAAAATGAATTCAAGAATTAATGAGGTAAGCAATTTTTTGTTTTCACCATGTACGAGTATAACTGAAGATTAAATAATGAACTAAATACAAACAATAGCATATTTGGACTTAAGATTATAGTTGAGTATAATTGGCTTCCTTATCTATGACAGGGGATATATTCCTTCTTTTAAATCATGGCTTTTTGTTGAAGAAAAATTGATCCTCTGTTTGGATGTCGTTGTGTCCAATATAATGAATGCCACGGCGTGTAGTTCATGAATAGATATAAAATATATGTAAAAGCACCGTGAAGATCAGGATCGATGAATGTGAATAGGTTCCAAAAGGCAATCAAAGTCAAAATTAGTAATCTGGGGAAGTTTGCTTCAGGGATGGTATAACTGGTGAGAATAGTAATAATATCACATATATATTAAAATATAGGAAATTATTTTTAAACTATTTTCTTATACTAATATTAGTTCATGTAGCAGATTCATGTATTAAAAAGTTCGATTAAAATTACTTTTTATTTAAATAAATTTCCTATATTTATATCTCAGGTATAAGTTCACAATATTCACCCTATCTTTTCTTCGCAACAGCCAAAGAGAATAGTACTACTATATTATTAAGAACAAAAGCCAAAATAAATCACAAGATGTGGCCTTCATGGTCAAAACGTTACTTCATATAAAAACATTTGATAAATGAAGGTGAAGAAAAAGCAAAATTCTGAACTCATGCTATGAAAGCTATGAAAAGAAAAGAAAAAACTCATTAAATCTACTTTATTTTTCATTTTACCTAGCTAGGAGTATGGAAAATTTTGCCCTCCTACATGTAAGTAGTGATTGTCATATCACTTTCCTAAAATAAAAATGATTGTCACGTCACAACTAAACCTAAATTTATGACTTTGACATCCTTCTAATCGTTGCTGCAAGTAATCCTAGTGATTTTTTAGTGCAGTAATCTGTAACTATAGCACATTGTTTCTAATGCTTCATTGATGACAAAATAATGTTAAGAAATAAAACATGCATATTTAGACTTCCTAAGAATTTAACCTTATTATCTAAAGCAAAATAATAAAATAAATCAACATAACTATTCAACACCTTACATAACTATACAATCGTTAATATGATGAAAATTCTGTATAATATGTATTATCTAATTTAAAAAAAATCTTATTTTTTCTCACAATATTCTCTTATTTGATAAGTGGAAGATCTAAGATATAATTAAATATTAAAACATATATTCTTCAAATAGTAATTGTCCAAATATGTTACTGTTGGTAGGATATCTAGTTTCTTTTATATATTTTTTTCACAAAGTTGATTCCATTATATTAATAATAAATAAAATTTTATTTTATCAACAATTCATTAGTTTAGTTTGAGAGATATCATATTTGATTCTCTTAAATAAGATCTCACATTTAAGTTTTATGAATGAAAACAAAAACATAACTTATTAGATTTTCTAAGAAAGATTAGTCACTAATAAACTAAGTTATACTCCACATCAATATCATTTTTTTCATTTAAAACCATCATAACATGACTTTCCTAACATCCCAAGATATTTTGATAATCTTTTGGACTGACCTTGGAATTAATCCTCCACGATTACTTAATCATACTTAAATCTTCTTGTCTTTTTCAAGAGTGTATTTGTGAGGATTGAACTTAAGTCCTATCCTATAAATTCAACACATTTTATCAATTGAATTGCATTCATTAAATTCCACGTTAAGATTATGGTGGAAAAAAAATTCTGTTTTCCTTTAAAATAAATATACATGGATTTCGAATTCAAATCAAAGAATTTAAGATCTCAGATTTAGAGGATTTGAATTGTTTCTACTTGCACCTAACACATGGGTTTGTTTAAAACGTGTCGTTAATTTTGTGTTTTTACCATTATACGTTAACTGACCAGTTGTTTTGATGGGGGCTTCTACCATGGGCATTGCAGTCAAATGGTTCACCCATGAATCACTAAAAAAAAAAAAGCTACAGTAACATAATTTTTTAATTAAATATAATTTCATTAATAGAAAAAGACTAATATATCCTTGTATTAAAAATTGTGAAATGACTATTGAATCCCCGTAAGGAATAGGAAATGTCTAATAAATTCCTCTACTCTAATGAACATAGTGTGATTGCAATGACTTCAAGCATCGCTGGTTCTGTGAATATCTCTTTTCAACCCTGATTTTGTGGTGGACTACACTAACATTTCTTCAGTAAAATACTGATAATTATGATTCATGTTTTTTCATATCTTCTTTTTATAATTTTTCAAGTTCAAATACCAGCACTCTCACATGGCGACAAAAGAACTCTCACTCCAAATATCTTCGTTCAATCAAACTATATTAAATTAGATTTAAGAACAAAGATTTTAAATTTGAAAATTAGAGATGAAATTGGGAGAAATGCCAAAATTATAGATGTTATGAGTATCACGGTTTGGAAATTTTATCATACACTTAAATAATACAATAAGCTTACATAATAATCATCAATGTATTTAAATAATGGTATATCTCATCTCAAGATATCTAGTGCACCATTAATATCTTGTTGGTGTAATGTTAATAAGAGGTGTGTACCTAAATTAGTTCAATGGTAACTTTGAGCCAATTACCATTCATATAAATAATAATCACACCACACGGTTAACATTTGTTATGAACAATCTAGGTAAGAGAGGTCACTTTGGTAATATGTTGATTCAATTAGCTCATTTAAATGCTAAACAAATGATATATACTGTAGCCAAATTTTGAACATTGATGCACCAAATCCAAAAATAAAATATTTCTAAAATAAATTATTTTAACTTTATTTATTTATTTCAAATTTCAGAAGCCTATGATTGTTATTATAATTTACTGCATCAGCCTCTAAAAATAAAAACAAGCATGTATATATATGTATATCCAACAGCTTGAATAAATAATTTCAAAATCATACATGAATCAAGTATGGGAGGTTCTAATACCAGAGTATAGGGATTCAATCAATCAACCTAATTTGATTCTAAGACAATCATCAATCCTAACCACATGTTTTCTATCCATGTAGAGAGAAATCATTGCATAAAGATAAATAAAACTATATTATATTCTCATACACAAAATCATGATGAAAACTAAATATTCCAAGTTCTAAATGCTAAGTTAAGAAGAGTGTTGGAAGCAATTTCTTGGTATAGAAAATAACATAGCATCCACAATCATAATCTTTGGTTATAAAATTCCTAATCAATTAAGCATTTTTAAATTTAAATAAATTTCATAAATAGAAATAAAATTATAAAGAAGTAGATATTTTTGTTATTAATAATGAGTATTTTATTTTATTAGATGAAAAATTTAAAAAAAGAAATTATGAAAATATACTAAGTGTACCGTATTTGTCCTATGTACAAGAGAATGTAAGTTGTGGATGAGATGACAAATTTGCTCTGAGTAATTATTACGACGTCCCTAAACAAGTGTATATATTTATGAAATTAAAAATAAGAATAAATTAAGTAGCGTTAGTTAGCAATAACATTTGCATTGGAATTGAAAAAGTGATAGGCAACGGGTGGGTGAGTCATGGAGATAGTGATGGTTTGGTTCGAAGTTCGGAACCGAAACCGAAATTTAAATCCAGTTAAACCGAAGAAACGAACGTTATCAGCTAACTTTGACTCCTCACTCTCCGCCAACAGGTGTCCCACCGCTCCATCACTTATTATTTGTTACATATTGTTAGTTAAATGGCATGGGACGATGAAGCGCACCGTTTGGTGAATGAAGATTTTTTAAAAAGGAAAAGTCGTGTATTTTTGTTTTGTTTTATGTGTGACGGTGTCGTTAACGGTAACGGACAAATAAAAATAACCACGTGGGTTTGGATTTCAATTTCAAATGGCGTGAGGAGATTGCTGTGACGATGCCGGGTGAGTTTATCACATTGATGAGAAGAGAGAGAAAGATTGACCGTTTATCTTATCTTATTTTTCTTTTTCTTTTCTCTTCTCATCCCAAACTGAAATTCAACTCCTCAAACTGAAAAGTGAACAGAGAAAGAAATGGAGAATGCGGAGGAGCAGCAGCAGCAAAACGAGGAGGTTTTGTCGGTTGAACTTCCGGCTCCTTCCGGTTGGAATAAACTGGTCTCCTCTCTTTCTTTCTTCCTGTTCTGTATTTAATATTTATTGTTAATTTGTTTGTTGCTTGCTGCACTTTCAATTCTCGTACTGGTACTACTATTTAGTTCTACACTCTCTTTCTCTTTAATGTATTTAGTTGGTGAGCTTAGGGGCTTTATTTATTTAGCCTGCTCCTCTTTGGATCTCTTCTATTTATTTATCTCTGTAATCTCCTCTCCTCTGAGTTAACCATCTCCTTTAGATTTGCACCTTAATGCTAGTAAGTGGGAGAACTTGGACTTGCACTTTTATTCTTCCTGAAAAACAAACAAAATTCATACAAATTTCTTTTCAACTATATGTTTTATTCTGGAGATTTTTATATGTTTTATCCAACTTTTACAGATGTTACGACTTTGGTTTAACAATATATCTTTGGCTAAATTCTGTCAAGTTAGGAATATCTGTATTTTTTATTTTCATTTTGAATTTTTTTTCCCAACGGTATTTTTTAAATAGAATAGGATTAGGATTAGGATACTATGGAAACAATGCTGTGAATTTTTGTGCTTTTCATATTCTTCTAATTTGTAATCTAGCATTAGGCATAGATATGAGCAAGTGGAGTGGCATGGAATAATTTGTCTTGCCAAACATCTTTAACTCAGGATAAAATGATCAATGTGATACTTTTCTATATTTTTCACTAGGAATGTTAATTGCTGCTCTCTTTCAGACTTTAGCACTTTGAACTGGTTCTTAGTGATTTATTGAAGATCTGGTCCTTCTGGTTTTGTTATATTATCTATTCACTATTATACAAGGATTATGTAGTCTGCATTTTCTCGCTCTCTTTTTCTTTGTATGTGTATCATCCACATTGTAATGTTACTACATGTATGTGCGCACATTTCCACTTGTCTCTCTCTATTGCATTCGTTCCTTTTGAAAAGGGTTGGAAGGAGATTATTTTCATTGTGAGTTTTAGAAACATGTTTAAGTTTTCAAAATCAACAAGTGGTGGCAAGACTATTTTCAAATTGTTAAGCTGTGTGGATGTAATTGACAAACTTTTACTGGGTTTATAAACGATAATATGACAAAATAATTTTGTTCCGTCTTTCATGCTTTGCTAAGACATAAATATATACAAGAGAGTTACAGCAAAAACTCTTAAGATTGAGCTATACAGATTGATTCTCCAAATAAAACTCCTAAGATTTCGTCTAGACTAAAAACAAATTGATTTACATGATCATAGTAATACGGGATAATATAATAATTGCACATAATTCCAGACAGATTTTGTTATCTCCTGTTATCTCATCATGATATCATTATCCCCCCTCAAGTTGGAGCATGTAAATGACATATCTCCAACTTGCACAACAGAGAGGTGAACTGAGTGGGACCAAGAGCCTTAGTAAAAATATCGATTAATTGTGCATGTGTAGGAACATAAGCATAATATTGTCAGTGAGATACCCGTCGCGTCGCGAATGAAGTGGCAATCCACTTCGATGTGCTTGGTGTGCTTATGAAAAACCGGGTTGTTGACAATGTAAAGCACTGCTTGATTGTCACAAAAGTCACATAGGCTAAGAATGAGAGATACCAAGACTATGGAGAAGATCTTTTAACCATTTCAATTCTCCTGTTACAGTTGTCATGGATCGATACTTAACTTCAGCAGATGAGCGAGATACTGTTTGTTGTTTTTAGTTTTCCATGTAATTAGAAAAGATCCAAGTAGAACAAACCATCCGGTAAAGGACCTACAAGTTAAAGGACATTCAATCCAATAAGATAGTTGCAGGTCACAATCCTTACGCAACAAAACACCATGTCCTAGATTCCCTTTCAGATATCGAACAACACGGAGAGCAGCCTCCCAATAGTCTTCTTTAGATGCCTGCATAAATTGAGACAGAACATGCACACGGTATAAAAGCTCTGGTCTGGTAAATCAGAGGTAAATGAGACGACCTACTAACTGCCTATACTGATTAAGATGAGGAAAAGGCAAGTCTACTGCAAGTGCCAGATGATGATTCTGTTCAATTGGCACATTTGATGGCTTAGCTCCCAGAAGTTCAGTTTCGACTATAATGTCCAAAGCATATTTGCGTTGACAAAGAAAGATATCCACGGAAGATCACGTCACTTCAACACCCAAGAAATATTTGAGGATCCCCAAGTCTTTCGTGTGAAAGCAATTGTGTAAATAGACTTTAAATTTAGTGATGGCTTCATGATTATCTCCCGAAATGATTAGGTCATCAACATACACTAACACTACAATATGTATCCCCGGTCTTTGCAAGACGAAAAGAGAATAATCTGACAGAGATTACCGAAATCTATAGTGTTTTAGTGCAACGGATAACTTGGCAAACCAACAACGAAGCGTCTGTTTGAGTCCATATAAGGACTTATTGAGTTTACACACCATGTCATATTGTTGAGGAAGAAAGCCCGGAGGCGACTTCATGTACACAACCTCTTCAAGGTCCCCGTGTAAAAATGCATTGTGCACATCCATCTGATGTAATTTCCAAGTTCGTGTGACTGCTACAACTAACACTGTGCGGATCGTTACCATTTTTACAACGAGTGCAAAAGTCTTTGTGTAATTGATTCCCTCCTTTTGATGATTGCCAATAATTACTAACTGTGCTTTAAACTATTCTACACTTTCATCATCTTTATGCTTTATTTTGTACACCCACTTGCAGCCAAGTGCTTTCTTTCCTGGAAGCAATTGTGTGACTGTCCAAGTTCCATTGGTCTCAAGGGTATGTATCTCACTTTTCATTGCATCTCTCCACCAACCATTGTCTTTCACCGCGCCAGTATAAGTGACAGGTTTCTTTTCCTGTGAAATGGATGCAAGAAAAGCACGATGTGCAAGAGAAAAATGATCATAATTCACATAATCAGTTATGGGATAGGGTGCACCTAAGTCTGTCTTTGGAGAGGGTGAACAGTTGGATGGGCCCAATCTTTTGGTGGTATTTGTCGCATAATCTTGCAATCGAGTAGAAAGTTGTTTGGTTCTATGTCTTTTACCCAATAATGGCTCGGTTGGTGATATAGATGGAAGCACTGTATCTTGTGTGTCCATATTTTTTAGAGTAACACCTTGTTCATCGAACCTCGTATTTGGCTCACCCTCTCTATCATTTATTGTCATATTACCACTTTCTTCCGTACCTCCTATGTGATTTGTTTTTTCTACACCATCAGTCACATCACCAACAATTTTTTTATAGCTCCAATTTTTAGGAGAACCATCTTCTTTGGTAGTAACATCAATAGAAAAAGGATACTTGGTCTCAACGAATTCAACATCTCGAGAGACAAAAATCTCTTTTGTTTCTAAGTTAAACAGCTTCCACCCTTTCTTGTCATATGGGTAGCCAATAAACACACACTTCTTACTCCTACTTGCAAATTTATCACCATTCCTTTTTTGACTATGGACATAACATGAGGAATCAAATATTCTCAAATATTCATATGCAGGTTGATCAAATATGCTGCAGTTAAAATACATTACCCCTAAAACTTAATAAGAAGATTAACTTGAAATCGCAGTGCTCGAGCCACATTCAAAATATGTCTATGTTTTCGTTCCACTCTCCCATTTTGTTGGGGTGTTCCGGTGTAAGATATCTGAAAAATTATTCCATGATCAAGAAAATATCTTTTCATGCTTGTGAATTTTGTCGCATTATCACTTCTAAATATTTTGACTTGTTTATGAAACTGCCTCTCAAGCAGAGCAAAAAAATTGTCAAGTATTGTCGATACTTTTCGTTTATCAACTAATATGTATACCCATACAACACGTGAATAATCATCAACTATTGTCAGGAAATAAAAAGCACCACAAGTAGAAGGAGTTTTATATGGTCCCCATAAATCACAATGAACTGATTCAAATGCACTACTGACTTCATGTTCACTCAAAGGAAACTTCTTTCTAGTCTGTTTGGCTCTAAAACAGACTTCACATGTGTTATTCACTACATTGTTATATTTGTGTTTTCTAATCTCAGGAATCAACTAGGTGATTTTCAAGGAAGGATATCCCAACTGTTTGTGCCACAAGTCTATGGAATGCAAACCATCAGTTTTGTAGGCTCTCACATTTTGAACCCCTCTAAGAAAATAGAGTTCATCCCCTCCGTTCACCTGTTCCAATTAGCGTCCTTGAAATATGGTCTTACACAACACATAACTTATCAGTGAATTGAACAACATATTTCAATTCATCCATCATCTATGAAACAGATATCAAATTACAATTTAATTTAGGCACATAGAGAACATTTGTAAGTTTTAAGCCTCTGTCTAGCACCACGCTTCCTTCTTTAATCGCTGCTGTATGTTGTCCATTAGGAAGTCCAATTGGACATCTTTAAATATCTCGTAGTTCATGCATATGATTCAGATTTCCAGTCATATGGTTGGAAGTCCATGTGTCAATTATCCATGTATTGGTATCATGTTCACCTTTCATCTTGTCATTAGAGTTTGTTTTCTGAGCATTTAGTAATTCTACCAGTGTTTGCCACTGCTCTGTAATAAGTCCAGTCAAACTTGAACGGTCTCTTTTGAGATCCTGGTGTCTGCACTTGTTTCACCACCATACACAGTATTTGTACGTATTGTTCCTCCTTTTCCTCGTCCAGTTCTCGAGTTGTCGTTGAAATTCAATTCATTTGGTGATGAAGTCTTCTTCATCATCTTATGTTCTTCTTGTGTATGAGACGCATTCTTTGGAGCCTCCTCTTCATGATGACTCATTGTCACCAAATTTCAAATAGAACATGTTGGCTCTGATACCATAAAGGATTATATGACAGAATAATTATGTTCTGTCTTTCATGCTTTGTTAAGACATAAATACATACAAGAGAGTTACAGCAAAATCTCCTAAGATTGAGCTATATAAATTGATTCTTCAAATAAAACTCATAAGATTACGTCTAGACTAAAAATAACTTGATTTACATGATCACAGGTTAATAATACGGGATAATATAATAATTGCACATCATTTCACATAGATTCTGTTATCTCCTGTTATCTCATCATGATATCATTAGTTTGTTTGTATGCTGTATAGAAACTGTTGTATAATGCAATTTTAGTTCAATGCTGCAGTTCTTCCCTAAGAAAGTGGGAACACCAAGAAAAAGTGAGATTGTATTCATTGCTCCAACTGGGGAGGAGATCAATACCAAAAAACAATTGGAGCAGTACCTAAAGGCACATCCTGGCAATCCTGTCATTTCAGAGTTTGACTGGGGAACTGGTGAGACCCCCAGGCGATCAGCAAGGATCAGTGAGAAGGTCAAGTCAACTCCACCAGCAGATAGTGATACTCCAAAGAAACGTGCTCGGAAATCATCAGGATCAAAGAAGGATAACAAAGAAACTGAATCTGCTTCAGAGGAAGGCAAGGCAAAGTCTGAAACTGAAGATCCCAAGGCTGCAGAGGAGGAGGAGGATAATGAAGGAAACAATGATTCTGGAGGAAAGCAACTTGAGAATGGAGATAAAACTGAACAAATTGATGAAAAAGCCAAGAAGTCAGACGTAGATATGGAAGAAACTGATCTGAATGATACTAACAATAAATTAGAAAATGATTCAGCGGAAATTAAGAATAGTCATGTGAAAGGGGAAAATGTGATTACTGAAAAGCCTGAAGGTGAAGAAGCACAAAAGCTTGAAATTGAACCAGCAGAGAAAGTTGCCGAAGAAGCGGCGGACACTGAAAAATCCCAAGGGCCCCTACTGACTACTGAATTAGAAAAAGAAGAGAATGAGGAGAAAACAGATACTGTGATTCTAGATGCTAATGGGGGAGTCGAGAAAGAGAATCCTAATGCTGCTGCAGAAATGTAATGGGGTTATTTGGAGCTGTGCACAGTGAAACACTTCAACATTTGTCATACTGTTGTGTAAGCTGTAGAAATGTACTGTACTGTTGCCCCATGACTTTTGTGATGCTATTTTAGTTATTTTGTGGCCTTATGGATGACTGTAGTCTCGTATTTTATCTAAAGATTTGGTTTTACTTGCTACCTAGGATTAGGAAATTAAATGACTCTTCTTATTTTAGTTTAGATTAGGACATCTGATTTTATGTAGTGCAGCTATGTAGATTGTAGACTTCTGTGACACATTTGTGTTTTCTAGTCATTTAAATTTCACATTCCCCGGATTTAAGAATGCTCTTTTTATGTTACCGAAAGTGAGTGGTAAATGCATGATTGAAGCTGCAATTTATCACTTCCTTTCCTTTCCTAGTTACGGCAAAGGCTTCATATCTAAAGATTTCGTTTCATTAGATTTCATGTATTTCATCAGTATTCAGTCATTAATGTCGCCGCATGTACTTTACTTGATCAGCTTTGGATTTCTGACATTATTTAGAGCTTGTAGAAGAAGCGTTGTAGCATAATTTTTTCCATAATATAATTATGCATTGTCAACTCCATTTTTTTTTTTGTGAAGCATCATCAACTCCATTAATGCTGTTATTATGAACTATTTCATTTGTCTTCACTCTTCTACCTAGTATTTATCTCGAAATTTTTAGAAATAAATGACAGGGGGTTTGTTGAGATTTTTTTTTTACATGAGAGGCTTGTTAAAATATCTTTCCAATAAATATGAACGCGGGGCTTTACACGTGTATTTTTTTTTTAATTTAATAGTATAACAAAATTATAATTTATTGTCTATTTTAAATATTTTCATATAACGAACACGTAGGTTGTAGCATAATTTTTCCCAAACATCATTATGCGTTGTCAACTCTAATGACATTATTATGAACTGCATCATTTGTCTCCACTAAATCATTATTGCAGTGCAGTGCTTATTTCAGAAGTTTTTGCAATACATGACATGATGACAAGCATAGACTATTGTTGAGATTTTTTTTAATATAAATAGAATGGAGTTTTATACGTACAATTTATTTTATTGTACTGATTTTTGTAATTTAATTATTTAAAATTTTATAATTTATTATCAACTTTACATATTTCTATTATAATGAAAAGGTAGTACCACCAGCATTAGGTTCAGAATTTCGAACCCAAAAACAAGGTAGCATGTGCATTCAATTGCTCTCACTCGAGGTATTAGAGACTCGTTGCATGCATATTATGTTTGTGTATTGAGAGAGAAAGCAAGTAGAAGTAAACAAGAGTGGAAAGTGGAAAAGGTATACTTAAAGGAGGAGTTAAAGGGTGAGGAAAGGAAGAATCTATACTATCCCCTGAAAACAACCTCTTCTAATCATCTTATGTTAAAGACTAAGAATCTAGAGTTTATGGAGGAAAAATATTGCATCATCCTCAGGATTGCTTATCATTTTTTGCTAAAGACGTTACCGTCATTGAGTTACATAATACAGCCAAGCACCCTCATTTTATTCTACAATTGGAATGCTCTTCCATTCTTAATATGCTTAGACTAAACGTGATGTTATCTTCCTTTTTTCTTTGGCTTCTGCTATTCTCTCCATTATTTTCTCATGGTATGCACTACTCTTGTTAAGAACATTTTTAATCGCATATTCTATTTTGAAATGAAGGACTTCCTTCCACGTTCTATAATACTACTATTTAGAGAGATGCATGTATAGAATTTAGAATTAGATATTGTACACTACTTTTTGCTTAGACCATTGTGTGACATGGAATTATTTATAAACAAACTTGAACATTCTGATGCATGTGATGCAGTTTTAGGGGATAAAGCATTTACAGGAACATATGGAGTAAAATATGGAAGGATAGCTGACAACTTACATCCCCAAGAAAGCGTGGTTACCTTACTCAAAGCAGCAAAAATTAAGAACATTAGGATATATGATGCTGGTCATAAACTCCTCCGTGCCTTCAAAGGGTCTGGCATTGAAATTGTGGTTGGTCTTGGCAATGAATTTCTCAAGGACATGAGTGTGGGGGAGGATAAAGCCATGAGTTGGGTTAAAGAAAACGTTCAGCAATTTCTTCCAGGTACCAAAATTCGCGGAATTGCGTTGGGAAATGAAATCTTGGGAGGCACGGATATGGAACTCTGGCAAGTTTTGCTCCCTGCAGCAAAGAATGTTTACAATGCCCTTAGTAAGCTTGATCTAGCAAAAGATGTTCAGGTGTCAAGTCCACATTCTGAGGCTGTCTTTGCTAATTCCTTTCTTCCATCCTCATGCACTTTTTAAGGAAGATGTCCTTCCATATATGAAGCCTCTCTTACAATTCTTCTCACAAATTGGCACTCCTTTTTTCATTAATGCATATCCTTTCCTTGCCTATAAGAATGATCCACAACATATTGACCTTAACTATGCCCTCTTCCTAAAAAATCCTGGTATTTATGATGCAAAGACTAAGCTGCATTATAGTAACATGTTTGAGGCTCAGGTTGATGCAGCTTATGCTGCCTTGGAGCAGGTTGGGTTTGACAAGATGGATGTTATTGTTTCTGAGACTGGTTGGGCTTCTCATGGGGATGGTAATGAAGCTGGAGCAACAATAAAAAATGCAAGGACTTATAATGGTAATTTACGCAAGCGTTTACTAAAGAAGAAAGGGACCCCTTATAGGCCAAAAAAAGTGGTGAAGGTATGTCTTTGCCTTGTTTAATGAGAATTTGAAGCCTGGCCCAATGTCCGAGAGAAACTTTGGATTGTTTAAGGCTGATGGAAGCATTGCATATGATATTGGCTTCACTGGACTTGTACCTTCTTCATCAACTTCATCTTTCCTTTCCTTCAAGGTATCGACTATGGATACCTCCTCTACTTTCACTATTAATTAATGTTTCTAATTTCTAGGAACTTTGTGCTAAAACTATTGCACACGATCTTGCTGTTTCAATAATTTAACATCATGAAACTTCAATTATGGTTTAGCTTTTCTAACGTACAGATAGTCAAGTGTGAAGTATTTATGTATAATGACATGCATATCATATCAATTTCTGTTCCTCCAGTTCCAAGTTTCTAACAAATATGTCTTGCAGGGTATTGGATCCTCGTCCATGATGGCTTTTACGAGTTTTGCTGCTTTTCTTTTTATAGCATTGTAATTGATTTTAAGATTAAGGTACATCTGAATTCAGTGATTCTTTGGATTCTGTAACAGTTTTCTGTACTTTAAAGTTGTGGAATTTCCATAACGAAGATGTGACATCTCAATGTATATCTGATTAACTTTCTATTCTTTATTAAGGGATCTAATTCATATTGTCTATTGTCGTTGACCTGCTATTTTTCAACGTTTTATCAGTGTTAAGCATGCTTTATGCAGCAAGGGAATATATGAAAAACCAGAGCAACATCGCTTCTACGGTTCTACCAAAGATTTGTATGTTGTCATATATGAAGCCTAGAGTCTAAAACTTATTCACTGTTTAAAACTGATATACTTAATTGTGTAATGAATACAATTAAAAAAATATTAAAGTTCCTAGCACAAAATGATATTTTCATAAACATTAAAATGGGTGTGAAATGGGGTAGAGAAGAGAGATAAAAAAAAAAAAAAAGAGAGCGCAAAAGTAAGAAACTGTCATGGTTGACGTGATAACAAGAAAAGAAAGAAGCAGAAAGAAATGTGTTCATATTGAATGTAAAAGAAATGAGATGAATGATATGTTTTATCAACTTTGAATTGTTTCTTAAAAAAAAATCAACTTTGAATGTGAACATCAATACATCAAATACAAGAGAGGTAGAGAAGATAAATAGGCTGTAATAGGAATGATCTCCTCGTTGTAAGCTTCAAGCATGCATACTTTGCAATTTGCATAAATAAGACCAGACCGTAAAATCAAGAAGATAAATTGTTCAGTACCATTTCATATTGGTTTCTATTCACCAATAAAAAAAATCATTTTGGTCTCTCGTATTTATGAAAATATGTTGTGTGTAGTCCCTTATTTTAAAAAATGAGAGCTTGAAAGGAGAATTTTTTTTTAATGAAAATCAAGAATTACACTTGATATATTTTCATAGCTAAGGTACTAAAATGGGACAATTTTATTTTGAAATCCCAAGAGTGAACGTTTCTATATTTAAAAGGATTAAAAACATATTTAACTATAGGCCATATGTAGCACTTCAATCCATCTGGACATCGCAACTGCATATTAATAGAATCATATTTAAGATAGATTGCAAGATAATGGCTGCTGATAGTATCAATGCAAGGAGAAGGAGGTTTCAGATTAGTAAAGTTGGTCATATTTAAAGGATTCTGTTGCAAGATTATTTTCTTTCAAAACGGTTGTATACAGTTTGTAAGTAGACAAGCTAATCAAGTTGTTCACGCATTGAATATAGATCTTTTGTTTGTTAACACGCTTTTAATTTTAGACTTACTTGTATTGATTCTATTCTTCTTCACGATTTAATATAAGTTCATTTTATTAAATAAAACATATTTAACTTTAAACAAAATTTCACTAATCATTTTCTTCTTTAGAAAATATAAATTAAGTTGAGTACTCTTTGATAATTAAAAAAATAATTTTACTGGTGACTTTGTATGAATGTGTTTAGGAGTTTAGTTTTAGAGAGAAAGGACAGAGGATAGATTTTGATAGACATTTTTAATTTGAGTTTTTATTTAAAATAAAATGGTAAGTTAATAGATGCTTAACTTTTTAATCTTATATTTATCTTTATAAACATTACATAGCTCTCTTAGAAATTAAAAAATATCCTTCCCTCTTTTTTCTTTCAAAACTCCCAAATATACCCTTAAAAAGACTTATATGAATCATCATGGAAGTATTGAAGTATTGTATGTGTGATCATTTTAAAACCTTTTTGAAATATAAATATATATATATATATATATTGTGTGTGTGCATATATACTAGTATAGATATATTTAGTGAAAGAGATATTTTATGAGTGAAAAAATAAAAATTTAATGAGTCATATAGTGAATGATGATGGAGATTTATCAATTAGTTCTTATGTCAATATATTTTATTATCATTTATAAATTATAATGAAGAATTTTTTAATACTTAAAAGACTATTTAGTATGATTTTTAATACTTAAGGGTTTACATTAGGGATTATTTAGGGAAGAGAGTAATACTTTAGATATGAAATTGATGATTTTTTTTTCTTTTTCTTCTTCTTGATTCTTAGCTTCTTGCATGTAATATTTTTTTAAATATAATTTTTATCTAATTTTAGTATGATGATCAAGCAACTTAGTAGAAAATTATTGCATGATAAGTTATTTTGAGATTTTTTTAAAAAAGTGAAAAAAAAAGCTAAAAATTAAGATGAAATTATAAAATAGAAAATGTATGAGTATTTTTTTCAAAACATTTTTTCGTTCAAGCTCCGTCACTACACCCATGGTTTGTAATTAATGCTTGCCAAAAGGAATCTTGTACACGGCTGTTATATATATAAATAAATGATAAACGATTGTGATAATTAAACCATCAATAATATATTGCAGAATTCCAGAGGGATTCCATGTTTCTAATTAATAATGAAGATTTGCAAATTATGGGATTCCTTCGCAGTTCAGCTCATACGGATACGGTCAAAAGATATTCTAACATGTAAAAAATTCTCATATTATTGTCCCTTTTATTGGTTGAATAATATTATATATATATACACACACACGAGGAATCCGTTCAATTTGGAGAGAAAAGAGAGTAAGGAAAGGTGGTTTAATTTATTACTATATGTCAAAAAAACATTAATTTTCTTTGTTTTTGCACATATTACAGCTAATTATACTAATTTTGATTTTGAAAATAACTAGTAAAGTTAACCAAGTGAAGTAAAATCTGGTTGCATTTCCCATATGAGGGACAATTTAGATCAAACAAAGCCACTGAATAGAGATACTAAAAAGAAAGTATAAATAAGAAGGTGGTTGATATGATAAAAAACAAAAGATATGAAAATAGTATCTAAATACAGTAATTATAAAACTAGGAAGTTTATAAAGAGTTGAAAATATAAATTGTGATCATATCATGCCATATCAAAACATCACAAGTTAATGAAGACAGAGGCACAGTCGCATTGGGAATTGAAAAGTTGATTCTTTCAAAGGGCATGAGGATGAGCCAGAAAAGAAGGGGCAGAGGTTCCCTTGATGAGGGACAACCCAAACCCCAAAGATTTGTAAACTACATTCATGCCAGTGTGTGATGAAAATGCACTCTATTCCCTTTTAATCTTCTGTAGCGGGGTGCACCGTAGGCTCCGTGGTCGCAATATTATCAACGTAATCCTCACCGCTGATCTGATCGAGGACGAGCACAAATCCCATGGCAAAAGCCGCATCAAAACCAGGCTTAACACAAAGGGAGAACACCTCCTTCCCAAGCACGACGCTGGTGGTGGGGTCCACTTTACGACTAATCTCAGCCACCGACTCCTTCGTCACATTGAAAACCGTGCAGCAACGCTGCGAGAAGCACCCCTCGATCTGGTACTCCTCACCGGGGTTATCGTACATCTCCACCGTCAAACTCGCACGCGACCGTCCTATGATCGACGCTCTCCTCACGCTGAAGATGGGTTTATCACCGTCCATTCTCTCCCCTTTGAAACCTTCCCACCGTTGATGCAAACTCGGCCGCTGCTTCGCATATCAATCAAAATTATGATGTATAAAATCAAAGCAGAGAAATTAGAGAATAGATTTCGTACCTTTCGACGAACGGTGAGGAGGCAACGTCCGTTAGGATCCATGAGAACGAGTTCGTCTATGTCGCGAGTGTCGGGTCCATAAGAGTCAACTCTGAACACGAGTTGACCTTTGCAATCGTAGACGCTGAAGCCATCGCCCGCGAAGAACAGAGAGGTTTTTAGCACCGTGAGATGGATCTCTTCTTTCAAGACATATCCATCTTCAACTTCCACCTCCTTCATATTTTCCGCCATACAAAGTGTGCTCATGATGTGGGTTTCGTATTATTCTTGCATCCACGATATGCAATTTATGGCACCAATTAATTAATAATTCATAATGTGGGGTACATGGAAATGGAAGCATGCATGGGTGGGTTATCTCTATCGCAAACGTGGGGAGAAAAAATATCTACAAAGATGATATCCACAGGACCTTTTTTTTTTTTTTTTTTGGCTAAACTTTCACATTTAAACTCTTTTTCTTTTGTTACACTATTTTAGGGGAAGGTGACACTCACTTGACGTTTGGATTGAGTGTTTTTTATTTTTATTTTTAAAGAAAATAAAAAGTAAGAGTAAAAATAAGGTTTGTTTAAAGTTCTTAAAAAAATTTAAAAATAGACTCAAAACTAAAAACAAAATATCAATCTTTTTAGTCTTTTTTTCTAAGAAGTAAAAATGCAATAACATCTTAAGATATTTTCTTATTGACATTGATGTATGTTTTTTAAATCTTGAAAATTTAAAAATAAAAACTATTTTAAAAAATAAATAATCAAATTAAGTATCACCTAATGTTTTTATACTTATGAATTCTAACTTAATTGGTTGAATTATGATAGATTTTCTTACTTTTAATTTTGTTTCTATAAATAAAGAATATTGTTAATATTTGTGTATACAAGTTTTAAAAATTATAATTCAATCAATTAAAAATTATTATTATTATAAATTTTAAAATAATTATCATCAAAATTAATGAACTACTAGTAATGTATTACTAGATAATAATACATAACCTATTTTCTCTATAGAGTTTAATGGTTATATAGTAAAATATTTTACACTTTCAAATAATTAAAAATAATTATTGGTATAATTTTTAATGCAACTATTACAAGAAAAAACTTACTATACACAACGGTTCACTGTTAGAAAATAATATAAAATTATTTTATATTTTCAATACAAAATATATTTTGTCTTTATGTATTATATATATTTTGATAAAATTTACATATAATTTTAAGTAATTTTAGTATGCTTAATTAAAAAATTATTTTTACAACCTATGTGACCTAGATTTTTATTATGAGTTATCAAAATAAATATTTAGAAAAAAATTTATAAATACTATTCTTAGGTTTGTTCTTTTATCATAGGAATATTTTTCTGTGCATTATACAACACCTAAACATAATGTTTGGAAACACAAATGTCTTGGTTGTCTTTTTTTCTTTCTGAGTTTTGGTTGTCTTTTGAATCGTAATATGAATCAGTTTGTTTTCCTTTGCCAGTGTAGCCGCGTTGATTGACTTGATTCGCTTGGCCTTAGTCGGTGCTACTTGTTGGTCGTCTTTACTTGTTTGTTTGCCCAATCCGAGCAAAAAATTTGTCTACTACATACTTTTCTTTTGACAAAGAAGACAAAAGCAAAAAGCAACTATATGGCTACCGTATTCTTGAGTCTAATTTTCATTTAGAATTAGAATACAAAAACATTTAATTTAAATAAATTTTAATTCTCTAAAAATATATCATATTTTTCTCTTCCTTTATTCATTGGAACCAATCCTGACAAGAGCAACTCTACAAATGCAAATGGTCCATTTCACACAGCAGATGCTTCTGTAACTTTGTTCCAAAGAGTTTGAAGGTCATGGTAAATTAATGGGCATAAATTCCACCAACAAAGAATCACCACAACCATCATGCACGGAGAAGCTAACAAACCAAACACTGCAATACGCAAATACACTTGTTCTCAGGAAGATAACTATTAACTGACATCCACATTAAGCTTGTAAAGACTAGGCACTATTGGATCACCAAAAAAAATAGGTGACCATCTTGGTATAGTTTTGCCTTTCTTTTACCAAGTTCAAATTTGGATCGAGTATTTTTCTAGCTTTTTATACTATGTCGGTTCGTCGGATCCATTACTTTCATTTTTCTTTTTTACTTTTGTGATAGTTCACTGCCAAATGAACAAATGCTTCACGCTAATAAAAGTAATTTTAGGTGCCGTTATTTAATTATTTTTTGAAAATAATTCTATAAGCACATAAAAAAGTAATTTAATTGTTTAGAGATTTTATTAAAAGTGAATATATATAATTTTTATTTTATTAAAATTATAAAAATTACTCTTTATTTTAAAAAAAAAAATCAATCATGATTACAGATTTTTTAGAAGCTATTAAGAAACACTCAAAATAATTGATTGCTAATCTATTTTTTATTCTTTCTTATTTATGTCTTTCTTTCTTTCTTTTTTTCATTTTTTAAACCAAGTACTTCTATAATACACCACATTTCTCACCTTTTTTTCTTCCCCATTTACATTCATCATATATCTCTCCCTTGTGCCATATGCTATCTTCTCTTATTTTTCAAGCTAAAAATACGGTGTGTATACATGTGATATACTTCTTCCATTCCAAAATATAACTCGTTTAAAATTGTTACACATGTATTAAGAAAAAAAAAATTATTTTATTAAATTTCATAAAAAAATATCAGTGATTTTTTTAATATACCTTTTTATCTTTAATTAAATAGTACTTATACTTATTTATTCTCATTGCACAAAATTCTCATTAATAATAACAAATTCTTATACAAATTTCATTGAGTAAAATGTTTCCACTTCACTTAACTCCATTGTATCATGTGTTACTTGTGGAAAAACAAGTGATTTATAAAATTAATCAATGATATAAATGCATAAGTAAATACTAATGATTTAGGGAAAAAATCACAAATTTT
This sequence comes from Glycine max, assembly GCF_000004515.6. Classification (NCBI taxonomy): domain Eukaryota; kingdom Viridiplantae; phylum Streptophyta; class Magnoliopsida; order Fabales; family Fabaceae; genus Glycine; species Glycine max. Next base: position 44,532,904 of record NC_038249.2, read on the forward strand.
AAAAAGACTAATGTATTAATGTATGAAATATTTATTGAGGATAATTTTAAAAAAGAATATTTAATGTAATATTAATTTTATAAAATGACTTATATTTTATAATTTTTTTTTCTAAAACGATTTATATTTTGGAATGGAAGGAGGATAATTTTCCAATCATATATAATCTGTAATTATACAAGAATGTAGAGGGACTATTGATGCATGTAGTGGGAGGGGGAACAAGGTGATTGGCATGCCAGGCTTTTCCAAGTCCCTACCACGCAAGAATAAGGCTAGGTTCATCGTCAGATCCAACCCAAAACTTCAAATGCTATAGAAAGTAGAAACTATGATGGAATTCCGCACAGTGTGTACGTAAGCGACGGGTTTCATTAAATTTCCTCAAAGTCAAAACCCACTACATTTCTACATGTATGCTGGTGGTGGAGTCACCGTCCCAATTTGCTAAAACTAAAAGCCACCCCACACGTATTTTTCATAAGTCTAACAATGATCAAATCTATAGCTCGATCTAAATGGATTCGATAAGGACAATCAGAATAGTGATGCTAATCAACCAATTCGTACTAATATTGTTAACACCACTAATTTTTCGATTTATCAAAAATCAACCCTTCATACTTGTTAAAGAAACACAATCACTCCTACTTTTGCCGCCGAAGTTGCTGGTTGGTGTGTTTGGATATTAGTTTAATCACTAATCGTCTGATCCAATCTCAAGAAACGATTTTGTTTCAAAAGTTAGTAACCTGTTTTTAGTATCGTGCTCGTGGGCCCTTCGCTTGACTTGACAACTTTCAATTTGTAAATCTCAATCAATTTTAGTTGCATAAACTCTATCTTTACGTCACGACTTTCAATTTGGTTTAATCTCAATCAATTTTTACGCATATATTCTTTGTTTTCGTTTTTTTTTTATCAGTACAGTAATACTCTTCAACTTATTTAAATGTGTATTTTTTTATTTCAGCTATACTATTGTTGGTGGAATATATTTCGGCTAAAAATTTGCTTGGATACGATTCATACTAATTTATTTAGCATGATAAACGAATATAACTTTGCTCATTCGACTCATACTATTCAAATCAAGCAATAATCACATCTGAACAAAAGCAGTGGTAAACTAATCAAGCTTTTCAAAAGTTATCATTATTTAAACACGTATTTTTTTTATTTTTTTTTTGGTACAGCAAACACGTATAAAAGCGTTTGTTATTTAACTTTTTCCCGTTGTCTAACGTTAACTATATTTAGATTAGTGGACCAAGATTTGCCACATTGAAAGGTACTAATAGTATTTAGAATTTGCCTATTTGGACTATCATTAAGCAAAAAAGTTGGTTTCTCCTTGTGATTGGGTCAGTTGGGGAAAGTCTGGTTAGGACAAAAAAAGGTAAGAAATTTAAAAGGACACGCAGTATTTTTATTGAGGCACCTATATTTTTTTTATTGGGATACCAGCAATATAGTTTTAACTCAAGATCTAAACTCATACAAAACCATCCGTATTTTTTTTTCAGGGGTTATCGAAGCAGGAATCAAATTTGTGTTTTCTCCATTATTAATAGAATACTCAAATTAATTAAACTAACAGACACATTATGTTATAAATAAATAGTATCGTTATATATAACACTAAAATTTTTAATTTATATTTAATGTACATGTAAATTTACATAATAAATTTTATGATAATTATCTTTTATCTAATAATTAATTTGTTTATATATATAGGTTATAAATAAAAATCATAGGTTTAATAAGTATTTACATATATAAAAAATATCAAATTTATTTAATTATCAATTATTATAAAAAAACATTTAAATACATCATTCAATTAAATATCATGTTTATTTAATTTTTAATCATTATAATAAACATCTAAATATATCATTCAATTAAATATCAAATTTGTTTAATTATCAAATTTTGTAAATAAATTAAATGAACAAAAAAAATTCTAAAAAAATATTTTTTTAAAAATTTTACTATCACGATAGTATGTTAACTGGGTAGTTAAGACCCTACTTTTATGGGATTCCAAAAATTTTGTAATTTTTTTTTAAAAAAACTAGTAATTAAAAGTTGATACTAAATTAAGTATATTTCTATAAAAATGTATTACTTTATTTTCAAATAATATATATTTTAAAATTTTAGGTGTCTTTCAACTGTAATTTATATTATTAGTACTTGATTATTAGATTTAACGGGTATTGTTTTTTAAAAAAAAAACTAAATTTTAATAGTTGATCTACTAATTAACTACGCCAAGAAAATTACAAGAGGGAACAATGGAGACTTATATTGACGCACACACACCCTACTAGTTTCTTTCTTTCGGGTTATGTGTTCCTGCACCTTCTATTGCTGTCACGGGAATGTTAATACTCCTATTTAAAGCATTCCACGAGGATTAACGGGCTTCCTCACGTACAACAGAAATTTATTATAACTTACTTTTCAGAAATAATCATTAAGAAATTCAAAAATAAAATAAAAATATATAACTAAACTTTTTTTTAATTAGTAGGAGTAGTTATGATTAGAATGTTGGTTAAGATATTAAAAATAAATAAAAATACTTAAAAATTAAAATCATGTTAGAAATTTATTTATTTTTCCAATTCTTTTCATAAGAATTAATCCAGGATGTCTCCTTCATCATTAATTAATCCTTTTTATAAAAAAAAAATTCATTTTGTTCCCTGTATTTTCAATCAAATTTGATTTTAGTTATTGTAATTTTAATTAAAATAGTGAATCAAGTCCTCTCACTTTAGAAAATATGTGAATTTAATTTAATCCCGTTTAAACTTTGGACGGTCAAAATATTATCAGTAAAGTTATATTTGATAAAACTAGTTAAAAAGTAAGGTTATATTTAATAAAACTAGTTAAAAAATAATTGGTAGTTAAAAATTGAAAAATTAACTTATTAAATATAAATATTTGATAAAATTAATTATTAAAATAACTGAAAAGTGTAGCATAATAAAAAATTAATAAAATTATTATTTATCTAAAAGAAATAAAAAAATGAATAAATATATTCAAGCTATTAAATATAATGAGAATAAAAATAAAAAAATAAAATAAAAATTAAAAATTAACATTTTAAAAAACGACACTTTAATTAATATCTTTTAAAATTACTAAAAAAAATTTATTTATCAAACAATCAATTATATTGTCGAACATAAATATTAAAAGTTTCAACTTAAAGATGGATTAAATTTATATATTTTCTAATGTCAGAGGACTAAATTTATCAATGTAAAGATACTAGAGATCAAAACTAAATTTAAGCGAAAAAACAAGTACTAAAAATATATTTTTTTTCTTAATTTTTTTTTGAATATTAGGTCTTAATTTAACAAATGATAAATAATTAACTAAATTAACTTATTTCTTTAATTTTGATAAATTAGCTCAATTAAATCATATAAAAAATATGGAAGTAGTAAAAAGTTTACTACTAGTAGTATATAGGTGTCGCCTGTGGTGACTAAGGAGGCATGCAGTATAGTGGGAGTAATCGAGGTGAATCTGGGGTATCATGCCACCAGCTGCGGTGCTGCAATTCCTCTCCCTTCCACCCGACAACTCTCATTACCCGCTAACTTTTTCTTACCATGAGATTTAACTTGGTTAATATTCTAAATTCTTAATACTATTTCTTTTTTAGTTTTATGCATAAAATGAATAAAATTAATTACTAATATTTTTAATCAATGAAAATTAGTTTTTTCAACTTATATTTGAGATGGGATGAAGCATTTCATGGTGATTAAAATTTGTTGAAAATTTCAAAATCGTAAGTAAAAGTTGGTTAAATATTAGTTTGTGATTAATTTTAAAGAAACTTTAACTAATTATGTGTTAGAAAGTGTATTGTTAGTATTTCATATGTAACATTTCCATTATTATGCATCCAGTAATTTTCTCAAATGTTTCATTAACAAGATGCGTTACCTTTGAAACATGGAACGTGCAACTGACCTCGATTCTGAGTCTAAGGAGTAACACTGTACTAGAATACTGTGTATTAGTATCGAAAGATGTTCATTAGAATTTAGGATCACACCATACATGTAGCAACAGAGCTATTTTACTAATTTTCGAAAATGCTCAGATTGAGCAAGGCTCCAACTGATGAGTTTGTTACAGATCATCTGAATCAGATGATAGCAGAGAATGTCTTATAACTCTAATTACATCTGTAAGTGAAACAACCCCAACGAGCAAACCCTGATGATCCACCATCCAAACTCGATGAACATGCCTAGTCACTGCCTTTTCAATAACCTCAGACAAGGGTGATTCGGCAAAGCAAGTCACAAGCTCCCTTCTATTAATCTGGGTGTCCGATTCTGATTCTGTGTACAAAGGACTCGATGCAACATCTTCAGTGAATGCTAGTGCACTTATTCCCAACCATGATTTCAGCGTGGCTATGTGGCATCCCCTCAAATCAGTTGAAGAAAATGTACCGATAAGCTTCCTGCATCTGCCCTGCAAAACGTACGTACGTATGTGACACCAAAATTAGGAAGGAATAACAATTAAGGGATCGAGAATTAATGAGCTAGACTTGCATTTATGTGCTGCTTGTGATCATCTTGATCAACATCAGAGGCTCTAACAATAGGAACAGCATTTAACATAGCAGCCTTTAAGCACTTAATGGCATCCACGAGTTTTGTGCGGTCAGTGATGGCATAAATCTGTTCAGTGACAGCCAACAAATCTTGAACAGAACGTGACAGAATGCTCTGCAGTTCACCATCACCTTCACCAGCACGATCATGCAAGAACCTAAGCACATCCATCTGAGTCAGCATTTGGTAGCTCCAAGCTGACTCTACAAGTTCCACCCCAGCTGCAGCCACGTTCTCTGCCTGCCCATCAACCGGTACCATAGCACGATGCACCCCTTTGCTCAACACTTCCATACAATCCAACAGGCTAACACATGATACAACAATAACTAAAACAACCAAACTCTTCACTACTAATCATCAAATGCAATTACAAGAATAAATGGGTTTCTTTTTTTTTATTTGTGTCATGTAAAGAATCCCTGGTATTTTCACACATACCAATAAAATTCCCATGTTTGAATCTCTCAATGAAAAGTAATATAAAAGACAAAACACTATATATATATAACCTGGTATTAGGATTGAGAGTCCACAAGCTAAGGCCTTCAAAGGAGTGGCCAATGATGGAGGAGACAGGGCCAGACATCCTTTGATCAAGGTCTTTGGTGATATCATCATCGTCACCACTCAAGTGGTTATCACCAGCAATGTGGACCACAATGTCAAGCATAGTCACCATCCCTATGTAGTGCTTCCGTACGGTTCCGGTTTGCTTATCAGACTCAACGATCATGGACCCTCCGGCTCCGATCCATTGCCCCGGCGGCGCAGCCACCGGCACCGCCACAACCTTGTTCGCCACCAGTGTAGTCATTGTGTGGGCCAGGGACGCCATGTACGGCACCTCCACTAGCCTCTTCTTGTCAACCATCAAATCCTTCACCTTCTTCTCCTTTAGTCGCATGCTTTCACTGCGTTGCATGTTGATTTCGCCACCGAGCTTCACCTCCTGCGTACTTTTGATTTTCCTTTGGTTACATAAATGTAACAAATGCTTCTTAGTACAAAAATGGGTACTGATGGGAAAAGGTAGAGCGAGCATAAAGATAGGATATATCATATATATATCAATGTTTGTTACTCTAATTAATTCTTTCTCTTTTGATGAATGATTATACGTGTAGTCTTGTGAGATATGCAATCCTGTGCATGCATGTTCTGCTCTTGCCATCTGTGATTGTATATTACATGACTCATCAAATTAAGGCCCATGTTATGCCGACACCTTTATTATCGAATTTTTGTATTGTGTTTTTTTATACTTACGTACCATATACTTTTCAGTGCACCACAATATTTTTGCGTCGGTATAAAGTATAATTTCTTTCTTTATTCATTAAACGCTAGCGATTATATATAAGCACCAGATTTTGATATTAGTTTTATAATAAAAAAATATTAGTTTTATAATACTTAATGACGTATTCATATACAGGCTGCTTTACTAAATTAGCTTCCCTTTATAGTCTATTTTTTTTTATCATTCTACAAATGTACATAATGATGATAATAATAATAATTATGAGCATTTTTATCTTTCAAACAGGAAGAGTCCAAAACGATCAGGTTTTTCTTATATGGTGGGGCATTGGCCTAGTGAAGGAAGTTCAAACTTAATCTCAGAAAAGAAGAGAAGGAATGAGAAATTAAACTTTTGCATTTGATCATATGATTTACAATAACTTTATTTATACATTATTTTTTATATTGTGCTATTCTACATTGTTTTCTTTTTGGAAAATAAATTGAAGGGGAAAAAACACATATTCCACCCCTTCGGTCTGTCTTTGTGTTCCTTCTAATCAAGCAAAATGTAAGAAAAAATATGTACTAAATTGATGTAGAAAAAATATCTTAATTAGAGCAGTGCGGCACGTTTGCCCTATAAGAACGTGTATATTGTTGTTTTTACAGCTCCCATTGCTTTTTTTTTTTTACTGACCTATTGCTATTGTTGTTGACCTCGTTATTGCGATTATATTTAAGAATGGTGCGTTAAAAACATTTTTTAGAAAAAGATCAATAGTATTTTTAACATGAAATAATCATATTAAATCAAGTAAGTAAGATTATTATAAATATTAAAACTCTTTCTTTATGAATTTAACACAATTATTTATATATATCCTAAACTTGTAATTAATATCACTAATTACATTGAAACAATTCTATATGTATTGATTTATCCACGTAGTCGGTGGTTATTAAAAACTTTTTTTGTTGTTTTTAAATATTAAAAATCTTATTGTTAACATATTGTCAAGTGTACCAATTTTATCATAAGTAGTAAAGATTAAAATGGAAGTCCAAGTGTCTGAATCTACAAGAACTTTGGTTGTGCTTAAGTGATGTAAACTCAATTATTAAGCAATGAAAAGAAGGAAAAGAAGACAAAGACAATAAATTATAAATGTGAAATTTAGAATAAGATAAAGAAAAAGATAACAGGAAAAGTAAACAACGATTTAAATGTGAAAAGATAGAACCAGAATGCAATGATGTTGGGGCCTAACATACCAAAACTACTTATAATATAATGTAATTAATTTTTTTATTTTATGAAATTTATGTTTCCACCCACATTTACACATCTACTTTACTACCCTATATTTGGTTTTCCATATTAAGGGCCTAGTTTATTTATTCTTTTTCCCCAAATTTCTTTCTTTGTAGAGACAAAATAACAAATCACATTAAGTTAAGAAATACAAAAATTCTTGGGCAAAATAAATGTCAATCTATTTCTAGTAATGAATTTATTAAGATACTCTTCCCCAATTTTTTAGAAAATAATCATTTTTTAATGCATTATCATCTAAACATTATATGAGTAATCAGAACATAATTACAGAAAAACATAAAGAATAATAATAGAAACAGAATTGCATTAAATAGATAATAGGAAAGAATTACATTACAAGAGTTTAACAAGAAAGAGGGGGAATAGCTAGAGAGAGAGAGAGTTTCCCCTAAGGGATAGACCCAGTGTGTGGGTTGTGTCTTTTTCTTCTGCTTCCTAATCTTTTTATAGGCCTAGGGTAACTTAATTTTCATGGGACCTCGTGCTTACCATCGGCTTTTCGTGCTAAGCGCGCCTTTGAGCTTCTTCGTGGGTCTTTTTCGCGCTAAGTGTGTTTTGTGCGCTGGGTCTGTCTTGTACGTTAAGCGGACTTTTCAATTCTTCTAATTTTTCTTTGAGGCTTTTTCTTTCAATTTTTAAATCAATTCTCTCTTCCAAAACACTTTAAATCTTCTTCTTTTAATTGCTGCTAATCAAAACTATAAAGATATTATTTTTTTTATTTCATTAAAAACAACAATAAAATAAAAAAAATTATAATAATTCTTAGCCAAAATTAACTATCAAATTAACTTAAATTTTGTAATTATCACTTATTAATCTAAAAAATACTTGACAATTAATGAAGTATTTAAAGCAGTGGGTAGTCAGTACTAAAAAGAAAAAACATGCTGCTGTTAAAGCGAATCATTCACTTAACTTAATAGGGAAAATGAGATGTTAATTTTAACAAGTATGTTATTCATTATATGGATACACATATAATATCAATCATCAATTTTTCATTAATAATTGAGAGTTGAGACTTGAGAGAATGTATCTTTTTCAAAGTAATTAAACTGGTCACTTTTTATTGTATGTTTATTTACTTGCACATTCTGGTCATGTGACAAATTTGTTTGATTGTAAATTAGACTTGAGATGAACCATCAAAATCCCATGAAAAGGTGACACACCTTTGAGAATGTTGATTCATTCATGGTTTCTTTTCTTAAGATATATACGCTACAAAGTCTGGTTGACGTATATAATGTTTTAAGTGGCTAAAATTTAAATGAAGAGGAGATGAAATAAACCACATGTACATACGTCTTGAACTGAATGGACAAAGTTAAAAGCAGTTTACCTTCAAGGGGACCCAACTCAAACTGTTAGGGGTCCCTTCCCTAGTACAAAGTACTAGTCCAGAGTGTAAATCTCGTGACGAACATAAATGCGCAAATTCTCTCCTCTCACATTTATAACACTAGCGTCCTTTCTCGTGAGCACACATTACTCCACTCCATGCACATCACCAACTTCGCATTTAAATAGTTAAAAACACAACATAACTTCTCTCACTGATCCCCCCATTCATTAATGGATATCGATCCTCTATAAAAAAGAAACCAAATTCCCACCCATATCATACGACCACACACTCCAAAATGAGTCCGTGTCTTCATCTACTCCTACAAGTACTATGTTGTACGTTGATTTTGCCGCATGCAGTAGTAACGGCGTTCACGGTGATCATGTCCGATTCCGGCGTGCCGTCCACCCTAGTTGACGGTCCACAAACGGGATTTTCCATGAACCAAGACGGTTCCCGAACCGACAAGCGAGAGCAAGAAGCAGTGTACGACATCATGCGAGCCACCGGAAACGCTTGGGCCACCGACATCCCCGACGTGTGCCGCGGCCGCTGGCACGGCATCGAGTGCATGCCCGACAAGGACGACGTTTTCCACGTCGTTTCCCTCTCATTCGGAGCACTCTCCGATGATACCGCTTTTCCGACATGCGACCCAACCCGCTCCTTCATCTCAGCCTCCATCGCCAACCTCCCTCACCTCAAGACCTTGTTCTTTTACCGTTGTTTCAGTTACAACCCTCAGCCCATCCCATCCTTCTTGGGCCTATTGGGCCCGTCCTTGCAAACCTTGGTCCTCAGAGAAAACGGCCACGTTGGGCCCATTCCTGTTGAATTGGGCAACCTCACCCGTTTGAGGGTACTTGATCTTCACAAAAACAACCTCAACGGCTCCATACCCATCTCCTTGGGCCGTATCACTGGTTTAAGGTCTTTGGATTTAAGCGGCAACAAAATAACCGGTTCCATACCCGGTTTTGCCTTCCCCTCTTTGAACGTATTGGACCTTAGCCAGAACCTTCTCATGGGCTCAATTCCTTCTACCTTTTGGGACTGCTACTCTCTCATCAAATTGGATTTCAGTCGCAACCGGCTCGTGGGCCCATTGCCGGAGAAGCCCATGGGCCTGAAGGATCTCATGCTTTTGGATTTAAGCTACAATCGTATCCAAGGCCCATTTCCGGGATCACTCAAGAGCCTGAGTTCTCTTCAGGCCTTGATCCTCAAAGGAAACCCAATGGGCTCGACGAGCATACCCGATGATGGGTTCGATGGTATGAAGGCCCTAATGATCCTTGTTTTGTCTAATATGAATTGGCATGGGCCGGTCCCAGAATCACTAGGCAAGTTGCGAAACCTTCGGGTGCTTCATCTGGATGGCAACCACTTCAATGGGTCAATTCCGAAGAGTTTTCGAGATTTGAGAAGCCTTAGTGAATTGAGGCTGAATGATAATGGGCTTATTGGGTCGGTCCCATTTGACAGAGAAATGGTATGGAGGATGAAAAGGAAGCTAAGGTTGAATAATAATTCAGGGCTTTGCTATGATGCAAGTAGTGGTTTAGGGGATAGCATGGATTCCACATTTGATTTAGGTATCAGTTTGTGTGACACTTCGAATCCAGGGTCGGTTAGGACAGTGCAACATCTTTCGGCTACCCAAAAGTTAATGCCCGTCACATCAGATGCTGTGGAAGCACTTACTTCATGGTCACTGGGACTAACTACTTTTGTACTGTTTTTCTATAATTTTGTTGTCAGTTGTAAATATTCATATCAATAGCAAAAGAATCTCAGGATGCCCTTGTCAGCACCTAGGAAGGAAAAAAAGTTTTTTTTAGTACATCTAATGTCTCATAAAGAGTAAATAGTTTTCAGTGTTTCTTTGCTTACCTGTCTGCTACTATTATCTCTTTCGATTTTTGAATAATATATATAAATAATTTTTGGTACACATGTTGTGGGTGCACATCAGGAAGTTGATGGCGTCGGCGTTTGGATATACAGAAAATAATGTTGAGATGAGAGAAACCGTGCAGATGTCACGTTTATATACACTTGCTTTCTGGTCCAGTGTAATGAAATGAATGCTAAAGTAAATTATTGCAATTATTAAGGTATAATTTTTCTTGTTCATAGATTAGAATTAGAATTTTACAACAATAATTCACTTCTTACTCCTTTCTTTTTGTATCTCTCAATGTGTAGATCAAGAGGTTTTCAAGAATCATTTTTTTATTAGAGCAAGTGCTAATTATTATCATTCAGTATGCCAAAATCCCAAAACATTGCACTTTCTTTCATCGTTTTTTTTTTTGTTATCATTTTGTCTGCCATATTACATTACTAATAATTATCAATTATATTTATCTCCTTTCTTCTTGTATCTCTCATGTGTAGAGATCAAGATGTTTTCAAAGAATCATTTTTCTATTAGATCTTACTTCCATTTAATATATTATTTTCCACGTGGGAAAAAAAGAGAGAGCAAGGCTAATTATTTTCTTTCAGCATGCCAAAATCCCAAACATTGCACTTTCTTTCATCGTTTTTTATTTTTTTAGGGGGAGGCTAATTAAGTTTCTTGGATTATTTTTTTGCGGTACATATATGGATAACATTTATGTATCGATTATAATTATATGTTAAAAATATAAATACCATTTAAGGGTCTATATGTCTATAAAGAGATGTCTGTAGTGGTTTGAATTTCAAATTGCGTTGCGAATACGAAACTGCTGGTAGGAAGTCATGTTCGACTAAATTTAATCCCCTCATTGCACCCAATACAAATGTATTTATATGTTATTTTTTTATTCATACGAATTAAACATGATATTAAAAGATTTATAATATTTATATAATTCAATTAATTGAACTAAATTTTCTAATATTTTTTATTTTCTTGTAGGGGATAACTCGGCCTCCAGGTATTGGTTATTATACAAATTAATTTTTGTATGCAACCTTAAAAAATGACAATATAGTACTCCCAATTTCAGTAGTTTGCCTCAGTTATCTCCTTAAATAGGGGCTTAAAGAATCAGCTCTAGATATAGGAAAAAATAATTAAGATTACTGCACCAGTTTGCACCGTACGTGTATTAAGACTTAAGAGTGTTGTTGTCTATATAGGCTTTCATATTAAAGTGAAAGTATTTTGATACATATATACTTGCATAGTTGCATGGCATAATAGTTTATAAAAATGATTTTCTTTTTCCCGAAGATCATTTTGAATTGAAGGGTTTGATCGATGAAATAGTTGTTTTTGATTTGTACTTTTTAGTATTAATAATTCTAAACGGTATAAATAAGTCATGAGAATAATCCTTAGCTCTTACTCTCCTTCCTACTCTGTTGCGTAAACACTAAACCGGTCAAGGCAACTGGTTTAAAAAAAATTGTAGGACATCTCATTTCAGCATGTCTTAGAGGACAACTCGCATCCCTCACAACAATCATTGAATCATCATAGGCCTACCTAATTAGGAAAATCATATTATAGATATAACCTACAATCCCTTAAAACAATGCTACCTTCACCTATTACAATGCTGACACTAAAATTAAAATCTAGAAATTCATGTATATTATCTAAACTTTCAACTACTAGATCGATTCCAGTGATTTTGTATAATAATATAAGATCATTTTTCATATTCGCAATTGGTTGCTACAAAGATTCAATAATATTTTGTTGCGAAGAACGCTTAAACGAGAAACTAATCATGGATTCATGTGTTTATGGAAAAAAAAAAATCCTTGAAAATCTAACATGTTATAGATCTTAGAAATTTTTATGAATTATTCTATAATATATACATGTGAATTTTTTACGTATGCGTAAAGCAAAATTATTATAACAAGGATTAAAATCTAACATTTTGTGGTTCACTCAATCTCTATATATGATATATTATTAAAAAATATAATTACATGCCAGATCAAAATTATCAAAATTGTATAATCAAATCATATAATAATCATATAGAGGACTTAAGGAGAGAGGACTGGCTAATTTCCTTTTTAAAGTTAAGAAGTGTTCTACAACTTCCTATCTTGTAGGCCTAAATATATGTTAATCTTTTTATTCTCTAACAATCAGTGTGACAAATTATAGCTGCCAAAAAAAATTTGTCTGTGCTTACGCATCTAAACGAAAGTGCAGAACAAAGACAATTATTTATCACTTGACTTTACCTGTCAACAGTGGAAAAGCACGGTCAACAAGACAAGTATTGTCCAACACTCCAACTAATGGAAATTAATATCTAAATAAATATATCAATATGAAAATATTGGTGACAAGGTTATCTTATGAGAATATTTTAGGAAAATTTTATCGTTTACAAGGTAATGAATGATTGGTTGTTGAATAATTTTTTATTAACTATAGGTTAACGATAAAATTGAATTGAAAACAATTGTTAATTGGGAAAACAAATAGGAATAAAGAAGTATTATGTTAATAATAGACATGAATAAGGAAGTTAACAAATAAATAGGAAGAACTTTGATGTCTATATAATTTTTTAGTTATTTTCTACATGTTGAAAAGTAGGGTTGTACATGAGTATGAATCATCTCTAAACTTAAGTTGACCCAAATCAATTCGAATAGTTCGGGTTTGGTCATTTATGTATTTGGATCAAAATTGAATCGATCGATCAAAATCGTTCATGTGCAAATTAAATCATGAATCTATATTTAAAGATTTGATCACAATCGAACTCAACTCGTCAAAATTTTTAGAGTTCTTTGTTTTGGCTTTAAATAATGTTAATATTGGGACTCCAAGTGGTAGGACTGCCGTGTTGATTACTAATGTTGAACTTAGTAAGGAATTGTACATAATTTCACCTTTTTTCATATTTATTTTTTCTGACATGTTTATAATATTAATAAATTATATTTTATTCATTTATTTCAACAAATCTAGTTACAACAAATTTGGTTGTAGCAAAGCTTATTACAAGAAATTGGTTTGTAGGAAATAATTATGATTCAAACGATTAGAATAAATCTCGTTAAAAAATATTTTATTTTAATTTGTATTAGTTTATTTTAAAATATTATGTTGATGATATTAAATGAATCAATTTTACTAACATTTGACAATATTGTCTTAATTGTATTGGATATTTGGATGAATCATGATATAAATTAAATAATTATTCTAAAAAAAAATATCAAATTTAAATGGATAACTTGTTGACCTGAATCAAACTAATCAAATTTGATTGCATTAAGTTCTAAGTTTGATCAAAACTAATCCAAACTAGTCCGCGAATACTCCTATTAAAAAACATATTAAGTAAAAATGACCATATAAATTAACGAGTGTTAGAAATTGGCAGAGCTATGTACGATTCAAAGTTTACAAATTTATTTCTGATTTTGATATAAATAAATAAATAAAATACAAGCAACTACTAGTTAGCCCCCTTGTCTCATGAAAAAAAAAGTTAGCTTCCTTGTCTTCAATGGCCCAAGTTTCTAGCAATGATATTAGATATAGTAAAAAGGAATAATCTTTCACAATATAATGTATGGTTTTTACATTCATTGTTCAAACATGAGTCGAATCAAATTACGTTTAAAAGAATATATTCATGAAAAAAAAACAAATTTATATAAAATTGAATGCCTTGAGATTATTTTGGATTATATATATATATATATATATATATATATATATATATATATATATATATATATATATATATATATATAAACTTCACTTTAATTTTTTTAGCCATTAAATTAAAACTTTAATTTTATAATAACCGTTAATTTGATTTAATTATATATTTCGTTTAATATTTTTTAACCATCATATCAAAATTTTAACCTGATAATAATCGTTGATATATAATTTCATGTGATCTAACATTAATATATAGTTTTAATTATCATCTAATTTTTATTTTTTATAAATTCAAACTTTAATAATAATAATAATAATAATAATGTAACTTGAACTTTTTTGCTATCGGATTAAAACTTTAACTTTACAATAATTATTGATTTTACTTAATTTTAATATTTTTGAGATGTCAAATTAAAACTTTAACCTCATATGATATATAATTCAATGTGAGGTAACATTAATATATAATTTTTTATTTTATTAATTCAGACTTTAATAACAATATATAACAATAATAACAACAACAACTTTAAAATTTAAATAATAATAATAATATGGTTTATTAATTTTTTAAAAAACTGGTTTGCTAATATAATATTATCTTTTGTATACTTCTTAAGAAATAGAGAAAAATAATAAATAATAGTTAATGTAGTTTAATTTAAAATATGAAAATATTATTTTTAAAATAATATACACGAATTTATTTAGAAATACATAAAACTAATAAAATAAGAGAAAATGTAGTGTTAATTTAAAAATTAAATTTTAAATTTTAAAAATAATTATTTTCTTTTTCTTTATTATGATTAACTTATGATTATTTTTTAAAATGTAGAGTAGAATTCCTTTATTATAAAATATTCATATATTAAATTTGATACTGTTTCACTTTAAAATATTTTCTATAGATGATTATAACGTACAATTTTGTTAAAATAAGTTAAATAATTTGAATAATTCACCCATTTATTATAGTCCTTTATATTCTTCTCTTTTCTTTTTGCTTATTAGTACACTGAGGACCAAAATGAAAAACATGAGA
The DNA here is from genome assembly GCF_000004515.6 of Glycine max. Lineage (NCBI taxonomy): Eukaryota > Viridiplantae > Streptophyta > Magnoliopsida > Fabales > Fabaceae > Glycine > Glycine max. Next base: position 44,548,207 of record NC_038249.2, read on the forward strand.
GTACCATAACTTATGTTTTTAATTTAATTACTTTCATAAATGAATATTAATTTAATTTAAATCAATTTAATATAAACCAGTTTTAAAAACGTTTTAGAAATAAAATACTTAGTTCCAAACTAAAAGAACTGAATTAGATTACCTATAAATAAATTTAATAATAATTATTGCCTACACATATTAATTGACTTACTAATTATAAAAAAAAAAAGTTGTTTGGCATTATATATACGTATTAGTTAATTTACTGGTATTGGTTGATTGGAAAACAAAAGGTCGGTTTGCAATTGTTATCGAGTGGTTGATAACGTTATAATATAATTTACCTCTATTAATTTTATAGTAGTTTAATTAATTCAAAATTTTATAATGAATATGCACAACTAAAGGTTATATAACTTTTTTTTTTGTCTTTTTTTATTAATTTTTTAATAATCTCATAATTAACTTCTCATTAGTAATCACTCTCACTTTTCATTTTCACATTCAATTTTTTCTCCCACTCACTTCTCTCTCCAACAATTATATATTTAGGCAAAACTATTCCACCACTCACTTCTCTCTCCAACAATTATATATTTAGGCAAAACTATTCCACCACTCACTTTCTCCCCCTCATCATTCTCTCTCAATTTTTTTTTTTGTTTCTTTTACCTCCCATCTTGGGTTTTTTTTTTTTTTTTTTAATTCACATCTTGGTGATTTTTCTTTAGATGAATCTGCATCTTATTTATTTTACATATTTTTTAATTGTATTCATGTACATATTTAAATTTAGAAAAAAAATCTGTAATCGGTAAATAAATATGAGTATAACCATCCTTATCTCTAAATTTAATAATAATATTTATCTTTGAAATTGAGGAATCATCATTATCTCTTAAATAAATGTGTTTTTTTTAGGTGTTACCATGATTTTTTATTTAAACACAAACAAAAGGAAAACAATGAGGTAGGTGATTTATATTTAGTTAAGAGCTTCAAAAAAAGAAGAAGAAAGGGAAGCAAAAAAATGACTTTGAAAAGAGAGTATAGACCAACAACGAGGCAGGCAAAGAAAAAACCTCTTGCATTTTAGTTCTAATAACAGGAGTTATAATTATCTTATAATTAAATATTATTTTATTCAAACCAATTTAATTTTCATATTTTAAATGTTTATTTTTACTTTTATAATTTTAAAATATTATTAGTGTGTTTTTACCAATAATTATTTAGTACTCGGTTGTTTCATTTCGTATACTGCATAGATCATCTTTATTTTATTTTCTCAAAAAAGCAGGTCAATAAACCCTCTCACATTTAAAAACCAGATATATAATTATTTATTTGATAATTTTGTTATTGATAATAGTTAAACAATAAATTTGTAACAGTTAAGTATTAAATAAAATTTCAAAGTTTGTGTTAAAAAAAATTAAATTTGTAGCAGTCAAGTATTAACGTTAATCTCAATATTATTATACAAATTTTACAAATAATAATATTTTTCATAATAATAACAACAATAATAATAATAATAATGCTTAAATTTATTCTGCAATGAAGTTAGCCATTTAAAATTATTATTTTCAAAATTATTCAAAACATGATTTAAAAATGATCAACACCTGTATCATTTTAAAAAAAATACAATTTCAATAAATTTAATATACATATTACTTTTTTACAATAAATACATTAAACATAGTTTATTATAAAAGACAAAAATCAAGTACATGTTAATATAACATCCAAAAAAAAAAAAGATACTCAAATTTAAATGATTATATACTATTTTTTTCATGTTGAAATGCATAGTATTTATCATAGTTACCTTTATTTTAATTTATACAATTTATATAGGTATATTCATGATTATTATCATTTAAAGAAAGAATAAATCATAATAAATTTTTGTAGGCTAAATATTTTTTAAGACAACATATATTCAACTAAAGATTTAATTAATCTTCTTTCTAAATAATTAGTGTATTTAATATATTATTAATTATTTTAATAATAAATAATTTTATTTATTTAATTGTTAAAAAAATAGAATTTAAATAAATTTGTGTGTTAAAATCTAATGTGTATTGTAAACTTCACTTACTAATACGATAATTTAATATATTATTATTAAGATTCCCTATCTTTTAACACACATGTTTAGGAATTTTGCCTAATAAATAATAATGGATGTCCATGTTTCTCCAACAATTTTACAATAAAATACAAACTTTCACCTATAATTCTTACGAAGTTAAAAGTAATCAATCACGAAGATGCTGATTGCTTGAATTCAATTTACAAAAGGTTATATTATTCCTTCAACAAATCCCATTCAAGATTCAGTCATAAAAAATTTCGTAACATTAATAATTTCTGCAGTATGTACTCACCCTTATTGACTATTCAGAGAAAAAAAAACTTATTTGACTTGCTTGAACTTGAAGTACTACCGTGTGTATCATCATAACTAAATTATAAGTGAGTATTTGATACTAGTACATTATTTTAACGGTAGGAATTCGAACCGCTGGGTTTTGAAGGAATAGTTTTGCAATGCATTCAATACCCCGACTTTCAAAAGACATTATTGGTTGATTTTATCATGTCTGATAATGTCTTTCATTCGCTCTAATCCTAAGCCACGAGCCATACTTCATATAATTACTAAATCCATTAATCGTGTCTTAGATATCCTATTTAAGGAACATTAACACTATTATTATTTTATAATGTTATTTGATCATGACTTTCTCATTGATCCTACCCCATGGCACACTTCATATTACTAAATCCATTATTCTTGTCTTACAGCCTCTGGAAGGAACTTCTACTACTTCTTTTGATATAATAATAATAATAATATCAAATAACACCGTACAGAGTTAAGGGAATTACCCTTAAACAAATTTCCATATAATAATAACTAGTGTCAATGAACCGTACGTTATACGGAGCGAAAAATATATATTAAAATTAAAATTTTAAATTAAATTTAAATATAAAATATATGAGAAATTTTAGTAAAAACACTATTTCTCTAAGTATAAATGCAGTTACACATACAATTTTTATTTTTATAATGCGAATGCTTATCATATTATTTAGATATCAATATATTTCACAAAAGATTTATTATAAATAAAAGAAAAATGGAGCCCACAGGTGTGTTTCTTCTGTTTTGAAATGTGCAACCAGCTGGAAGAAGACAGAAGACTTGGCTTACACACCAGCACCATCATTCGCATCTCATCTATTCTACTCGATCAAACAATAATAACCGATTATTCCCACTTTTCCTTTTCTTTTTCTTTTGATTTGGGCTTTCGGTTTCACGTAACATAACGCAACGTTTGCAGAAAAGCCAAGCTTGTCTTCAGTTTCTCTTTGTCGCTAGTAACAGAATATTACAAAGTAACGGCTTTCTGAGTGGAGCGCTTGATTTCGTTTGGTGGGTCAACTTCAAGTTTCGATTTTGTTCATTTTTCTCTCGTCGATTGAGAAGGCTCAGTTGCAGAGACAGTGGGGGTGGGACGGTTATGGCTTTTTGCCCAATTTTTTGTTGCGGAAATGGTTCGGATCGGTATGACAATGCTTCATTGGTCTCTACTTTATATAATTTTATCAATATTATTGTTTGGATCAGATGTGACATATTTGCCTCACTCATATCACTTTCAGATTTTGTACTTTTTTATTTTATTTTTTGAGGGAAATTAATTATAGAGAGGGGTTTAGATTCTGGTTTAGCTTAGATTCTAGGTATTAGTCAAGCTTCTCTGTGCAATAAGAGTTCTAAAGGTTAGTTTGGTAGGTGAAGCCACAGGGAAAATAAAGAGGAAAAATTGTCAGATTGAGTTTTTTTCTTATGACTTTAATTAACATTACATGCAAGGTTAATCGTTCTGGGTTTACCAAAGTACTCTGTTTCATTGATTCCATACCTGAAGAGTTTTTAAAGTACAGTTTTAGATTCAAACTGTTGTGTCGGCTATGCTTTTTTGAATGGAATAGTTGATATTAGTCTCTTTCAATGCAGCAAAGGACGAGGGAAGAAACAACCTCCATGGCGGGTGTTTTCTTTGAAGGAATTACACTCCGCTACTAATAATTTCAACTATGATAACAAACTTGGCGAAGGGGGATTCGGCAGTGTGTACTGGGGCCAGCTCTGGGATGGATCGCAAGTAGGACCATACTTTGCTTTTTTATTCTTTGTTCATCTTACCAAATCAGCTTTAGTTTATGGTTATTCTTGACCATTCTAGTTTTGATTACAATTGCTGTGTTCTTTGTAATGGTTAATACAGTTAATTCAAATGTTATGGCTAGTTGATATCTTAGTGTCATATTGAGATCTACTTGCTTTGACAGATTGAAACATCTCAGAAAAATAAAATCTTATGGAATCTTGAAAGACTCTAGTTATGATGGTTTTATCATGTAACACTGATAAGGATCAGGTTATGAAGGATTTGTGTGGAGGATTTTTTTTTCTCGATCAAATTAGGGATAGAGAGGAAAAATAACTTACATCCGGTATCTCCTCTGGCTTTGTTTCTTTTTTTTCTATTGCAGCAATCCTTCAATGTAAGTACAAAAGACTGATGATTAGTGACTGAACGTAAAACAACTTTATTTCTTAGCTGCCTTCTTGGTATTGTTTTCCCTTAATTTCACTGCTGAGCAAGGATGGTTATTGCTAATGGATGATTCTTGACTTGTAAGTTTTTTTATTTAACCTTATAATGCAATTTATAAAACAAACGGTCAAAAATTTCAGTGTCCAATGCTTCAAAAACCTCTGATAAAAACATTTTAGCTGGTACCTGTGAAATGAACCTTCTTGTAAAATTTGCCGATGGCTGGCACAGTAACCTTTTTCCTTTTTCCAAGATCTTTTCGTGATGGCTGCTGCAATTCTATGTATGTTGATCTGTGTACATGTGCAGATTGCAGTGAAAAGATTGAAAGTTTGGAGCAACAAAGCAGACATGGAATTTGCTGTTGAAGTTGAGATGTTGGCTAGAGTACGACACAAGAATCTTCTCAGTCTACGTGGCTATTGTGCTGAAGGTCAGGAACGGTTAATTGTGTATGATTATATGCCAAATTTGAGCCTGCTCTCTCATCTTCATGGACAGCACTCAGCAGAATCCCTTCTTGATTGGAACCGGCGGATGAATATCGCAATTGGGTCTGCTGAGGGAATTGCGTGAGTGCTAACATGTCTTTTCCTTATACTCTTCTGCCTCTATCATTACATTAATACTAAAATTTAATTACTTTCAGATATCTTCACCACCAGTCAACGCCACACATCATCCACAGAGATATCAAGGCAAGCAACGTGTTGTTGGATTCGGATTTTCAGGCACGGGTTGCTGATTTTGGTTTTGCCAAGTTGATCCCTGATGGGGCAACACATGTGACTACAAGAGTTAAGGGCACCCTAGGCTACCTTGCACCAGAATATGCTATGTTAGGTAAAGCAAATGAGAGTTGTGATGTCTACAGTTTTGGAATTCTCCTTCTAGAACTTGCTAGTGGCAAAAAACCACTTGAGAAACTTAGTTCTGCAGTGAAGCGATCAATAAATGATTGGGCGCTGCCATTGGCTTGTGAGAAGAAATTCAGTGAACTGGCAGATCCAAAACTTGAGGGTAACTATGCAGAGGAAGAGCTTAAAAGAGTGGTTTTAATTGCTCTTTTATGTGCTCAGAGTCAGGCAGAGAAGAGACCCACCATACTCGAGGTAGTAGAGCTACTAAAGGGAGAATCCAAAGATAAGTTGGCTCAGTTGGAAAATAATGAACTCTTTCAGAACCCTCCAGCTGTAGGACATACTGATGATGGGACCGTTGCTGCTGAAGGCAGTTCAGATTTCATCTCAGAAGAGAAGGAATCAAAACATGAGTTGGAAGAGAATACTGAGCCATAAACTATGCAAAAGAAATGGAACTATGGATTATTGGATTTGATATGTTAAATACGGATTGATTGTGAATCTGCAGGATTGCTTTTTTTGTATTTACTATTTTTGTTACTTGTGCAGAGAAAGACTGGGCGCCTATTTATTATAGAGGTGACTGCATGCTTGTTTCTACTTGCACACTATGAATGTGGCTATGAATCATGCAGAATTGCTGAAAGTCTGTAACTAGGAATTTATTGTTAAATATAGATTGTGAAGTTTTCAAAATTTGTGATTTCTTTTTTAAATGTTTGGAAACACCTCCTTTTCGTGGGCTATAATTTATTAAACGTCGACGCTTGCAGAGCCGTTGTCCAGGCTGTAGGGTCCTAAATAGTGTCCAAACTTAAAAGTTGAAATTGATACCATTTAAGCAAAGTTACGGCCAAGTCAATACTTTATATTGAGATACTAAATTTTCAATGATGTCATAAATCTTATTAATTTGATTATATATAGCATCATATTATGTTATGGTTACCTCGTTGATGATGGAAGTGAGATTAGTAGTGGCTTTATTGTCGGCAACAATATTTTGAGTGATGCACTCCTCTAACTATGGCTATCTTTATAAAAAAACTGAGCAAAAAAGTGTTTCCTAAAATAGAATTTTTATCAAATTTGAATGCGACAAAAGTAAAGGGATTGCCTTCTACATTTATTCATAAGCTGTTGGGAATTTTGACTAAGAATTTCTCACTTTTTTTTGTCAAAGTTCATAAAAATAATTGACTTTATAAAAAATGTTAACATGAATAAAGATTTAATGTGTTTAAGATTTAAAATATTTATTGTTTTAAGTTTAACATGTATTGATACTATTAAAAAAATCAAAAAATCAACGAAGTGAATAATTTATAACTACAAATAATTGTTATGAAATTCAACATAGTATTTTAGTTTATGGGTTAAATTATATTTTATATTTATAACAAATAATTTAAATTATATAAAGAGACAAAAGAGATAAAGATAAAAAAAAAATTGATAGTTTACTTAAGTGATCATAGAGATCATATATTGATGGAAGACAATTATGTTGGAATTAGCTTGAACCAATATGGGTTATAAAAGGCTTTTTTTCAAGTATTTTGTATAATTGCACACCAAATACTCTAATATTTTTGTTACTTAATAAATTCTACAAAATTATTTTTAATTTACCTGAAAATTTTATATAATATTTTGCTGAATCATTGTTATTTATGAGATTGAAATGGGCCAATGTTATCACTCCCAATTTTTTAGAAATTTCAAATAAAATTAATGGTCCAAACAAGTATCGAACATGTGATTTTTGCATTATTAATGTAATGTTCTAATCAACTTACCTAATTAGTCAATTATGTTATAATACTAACATTTCTAACATATTTAATGCGCATCTAAATTTGATAATAAATTTTATAAGAATTAATTGATATAATAATAATATGTTTACTTATATAAATTTTTATGAAACTTATAATTTTTATTTAAAAATTATATATGTAAATAAATTAATTATTAGATTAAAATTAATTATCACAATTTATTATATAAATTTACATGCACGTTAAATATACATTAAAAATTTTAGTATACATATAACAACATTAATTATTTTATAACATAACTGATCTATTAATTCAATGAATTAGAATATTTTACCAAAAGACCACGTACAGTTATTCAGTTACGTCCTTTCATAATTTGCTAAAATTGGATATATAGTAAATGCAGAAGCAGATATTTGTAGAAGTAGAATTGTTGATTCGTAATTATATACAAAGCTATGATACCGTTGTTGCAAAATCCCTAGGATGAAAAAACAGTAGATAATACAACATACTCTGACAAGTTTAAAAAATTAAAAGACCTGCCACTTATATATCTCAAACAAAAATATTTTTATCTCAAGAGAATGTATCCTCTCGATCTCCCTCAGCAGTTATCTCCACTTCCTCCATATTGCTGAACTCTAAGAAATGGGTTGGTCTATGGTCCTCGTGGTAATATTCCCTAGGAGTCCCAAGCTTCACTCCATATTTCATCCCTGATGCGTGTCTCACCCCCATGAAGTTGTAATTCCATGGACCATTATCAGGAACCTACAAAATTGTAGCAAAAAAAAAACACAATCAGTGAACCACGTTCAATAATAATAATAACAACCATGATTTTAACAAAAAATATAATAATTATAATTAATTATATAATACGCCTAGACAACTTTGAGCAGGCAGGAAAGTTACCATGTAGAAACCAAGGAAGCGATCACTAAGGAGCATCTGAACCTTCTCATAATGGGTGGGAAGGTAACCATGTGGATTGCTTCCCGTATCCTTATTAACACGCCCCCATTCATAACCAGATGGAGTGAGCTTATATGCAGTTAAAGAACAAGAACCAGGAGTAAAGCTGCAAGTCAAGATAATACACTTCTCCCCATCCCATTGCTTATTGTTCTCTAGGATCTTGGCATGTGAAGTGAGATCCTGCAATGATCATTTCTCACGTGAGACAATGTACCATGAATCATAAATATATTTCCTTGACAAGAGGTAGGGGAGGAGTAATTGTTTCAAAAACTATATCATCTACATTTTTACATTTGTTACTATCTTCAAAAAGGATAAATAAAACCTCACTCTTGTAATCAAATTAAAAACATAAGAAAATTGCAAATTGAAGTAAGCAAAACCTGAGGCGACAACTGAGGAAGTTCATTTGGTTGAGTATGCATCCATCCTAAAGGCTCCAAATCATTCAAGAAATCATGCTCTGGAAGAGCTGATGGCAGATGAACTTGTTGATGTGTCCCCCATTGGGGTGGCATCACAATGCAGCGAATTTCTTTAACCTGAGGATTATCTGGAGGACTTATGCCATACATGTACCCAGAAATTTGCGTTCGAAGATCTGCTACGCATATAAACTTTTTCAAAATGTTCTTTGGCATAATATAGGTGTATCCCGTTTCCTGCACCACAAAACCTGGTATTTAGCATCTGACAGGAGTTGTAAGTGTAACACAATGGGCAAAAATGAAGAAAAATGGCACAAACCTTTATATCCTCAGAGTTCACATATATATGGTTCACGCGAAGGTATAAATTTGTGGCTGATATTGCTCTGACACGCCAGTCAGTCTTAGAACCAAAAGCAGCTTGCTCATAAGGACTAGTGGTGGTTACTATAAGTTCTTCACCGTGAACATTTGTAGTCTTTGTTGTCACAGCTGTCACCTGATTTGCTTCATGGGCCTGCAAAATAATAAATACAAAAGTCGGGTAAGTAATTCAACAACAAAACAGTGAAAAAATCAAGTATATGCAATGAAAAAGAATAAAAAGGGGAGAAAATAGTCCTAAGAATTATGTCTGAAGAAGAAGCAAAAAATAATTTAACCTGTTTCTCAATCTCTGCAATCTGTTGCCGCTGTTGAGAAGGTGGAGTAATCTCAGCTCCAAGTATAATATCACGGATCTCAGACTGAGTCAAAGCTGAAGTATTCACATTGTTTTTCTTTGCATAATCTGATAGTATAAGATCTCTTAATGCAACCTCCACCTGTGAATGCATCATGTTTTAAGCCATAAATACTAAAAGGAAATAGAAAGCTGCAGAATCAGAACTACATATAACTTCACCAGCAGCAAATAAATGAAAGTTATGTAGCAACTATTTCTAAGAGTATAAAAATTGAAGTTACTACAGTATAAAACATCAGAAAATTGCAAATGAAAATTAAAACTACCTTCATCCATTGATCATCACTTAGAGAAGGCCAGATGTGATGAGGTTCAGTGATGATAGTTTTATCAGGCTTCAGCAACATTTTTGCCTTTTCATTATTCACATGGAGTGCACGCAGAATCAGAATCAGCCTGGAGAATGCAGTGTATGAAGAAATACTCTTCAGCCAGTCATCATAGATATTGAACAAAACCATTTGGGGTTCTGTGGCCTTCAATATAAGATCCCCAAATTTCTCAATTTTCAAACATGCCTGGAAAGGAAGTTGCAGTTCACTTCCTTTAATAACAATGTTGGGGAAATCCAGCAGGTGAACCTCCAATGGATCCAACATTCCTTTACGAGTGACAATAATTTGCTTTGGCTGTTCTTCAACAGGCAAAGACCTTACAAGAGCAGCAACTTCTTCTGCTGTTTTCCACTTCGCCAACTGCCCAAGACGCTTCTGACCAGCCCACACACTGGTATGAATAACCTACAAGGCACAATATGAAAGATCAATAACTAGACAACTATGTTACAAACACCTCAGCAAAAACAAGAGAATGTAAACAAACCTTGAGAAACAACTGCCCAGTCCTTGGATTGAAAATAAATATAGCACCATTGATGGGCTTCGTTGTAAGATTTCCTTCGAAAGTCTTATGAATTGTAACACGATACACATTAGTGTCATCAACAAACCATATTATTTGGTTGCTGAATATCTCTCCATAGTTTTGGGAAGACAAATATGGTTCAGTGGGCTCAGAAGAGTACAACTGCAAACCTTTCCTTATCCGTTCCCTCAACACATACAGTGCAGGATTTGACTGCATATGAACAACATTATTAGTAAAACAGATAAAAAAACACACTTAGATTCAACACTACGGTCACCATAGCTTAGTGAAGATGGTGTTAATATAGATTAGAACAGATCATAATCACATTTTTATCCCCCCCCCCCCTCCAAAAAAAGAAGGTAATTGTATCCAAGTGATTTATAATTGTGTAACAGACTTACCTTCATGATCTTATTCATGGCCTGCTGAAGTAGTGGTTTTGACCCTGGGAACCAGTTCCCAAACGCAGAATGCAAATTATATGCCAAATCAAGACCAATCATCACCCCTGCATGGAAAGCCATGCTGTAGTCAACTCTACATATAAATTCCATATCATGGAGAATTGTAAAATGATAGAGATATACCAGTAGGAGATGGGTATATAGACATGTTATCTGTTGTGTAGTCCATAAATTTGGCCCGAGTGTAACGCTCAATATCATGAGAGTCATAATCACCCCATCGTAGCTGAACATCAATCCAGTACTTATTGCTTGCCTTCTGATCAAAAACATCCTTAGATTCAGCTACAAGACTAGGCTTTGACATTGGCCATCTATGGGCAGCAAAGAGAAGAATGTCTGCACAAGAACTGTTCATTTTGTAGCTTTTCCTTGGATGGATTGTTTCCTTCTGAACAGTTTCAATCTCCAAAGCATCCAACTCTTGATCCAAAACCTGACAGAGATCCATAACAACACTCTCATGGATCTTTTGCCACAAGTGAGCTCTGAATATCTGAATAAGGGATATCTTCAAAGTTGGTATTTTTCCATGCATGAAAATACCAGTCAGATCTAGCTGCACTTGGAAACCCACATAAACATTGGCTCGGTTAATGGTTGGGGACCACCATAGTGTAAATCTTCGGTTGGGTATCTGGTTTAGACCAGATCTCTGAGCATTGGTGAGCTTCTTATACTTCATAGATTCCTCAAAGCCAGATGCCTTTTCCCAGAAAAGACCCTCCCAAGTTGGAAAACTAACAGTGAAAAATAACAGTAAATCAATCACAGCTTTTTCCATAGTAGACACATAATAGAAATAGTTAAATACTAAATAAGAATACCCCAAATTCAAAAAGCAAAACAATCTCAAAGAAAGTAAGACTTACTATGTTCCTTTGAATAAAGTATGTTCAAGAATTCCTTCAACTCCTCCAAGGGCTTGAATAACATCAGTACGGTAATTGTTCAAGTTCCACAATTTCCCATCATGCCTCTGATGTGTCCACCAGAAGGGATTTTGTTTGAGAACTTGATACTGCTTGAAATCAGTACGCACCCTCCATCCTTTATCATAAGCCAAAGTGTGTCTATCCTTTTGAAACAAAGTGTTTATACGTGGTATACCTCTATCCCATGAATCCTGCGGAACAGGTCAACAATAACTTATTAAGTAAATGAGTAGATCTGTTCTAAGAAAATCACAGGAACATTGCCACTATATAATCCAGACAAAACCAAACATTGAGATCGTTAAGAAGGCATCAGAAACTCACTTCCAGATCTTCAAGGGTCAAACGTCTGTTTTGAGCCTGTGCTTCCTGCCTCTTCAAAGCATATTCAGCCCAGACACGCTGTGAATCAATGAATTCGCTCTCCCAAGGCTGCATAAACCAAAAGAGCAAAAAAATATGAAGTACATACAAATATTCAAATATAAGATTCTTAATAAATCATATGCGAAGGTAAATGCACACAGATTATTGCATTTAAGGGGGAAAGAATTGAGGTTCACCTGTATATAACGATAAAGGTTGGGAATCAGTTGGTCCTCCTCATGACTCATCCCACTCCTGAAGTGGGTTACTCCAACATCTGTCTGCTGGCTGTATCGAAGATCACTTTGTGGAATCAAAATGTGGCCCATGGACAACATTCCAAGCCCTCCAATTTCTTTAGGGGTGTAGAAAATGACAGGTGGAAACCTGATAAAAGAAACAGTATGATAGATTTGAGCATTAAAACCCAATAGTTATGAATAAAATTATAAAAAAATCTAATTATTTACCTGCTAGGCATCTTTGAGTTGAGTCCAATCTTAATACGAGTCTGAATTTTATTTTCACATTTGACTAGCAAATCCAACAGCTCTTGAGTATGCACAGTTGCCTCCCGGAAATAAGTCATGAGTCCTGATAAGAACCAAACACAATAATGATAACCTCTTATTTCTAAATAGAGCTCCTACAATTCAACTTCTCTTACCTATTAAAGCTGTGTTCCACTTATTGACAATTTTTGTGAATGTAGTAGAACCGGAAGACATAAGAATCTGCCTCACACGATTCTCGAACACTTTCATGTGTTCATCATCAACTCGTAAGAAAGCAACAGCTGTCCTTTCTTTCGTCTGTTCATTCTGGAGATTCCAGACACCATCTCTTGTGTTACTGAATGCTTCTTGAGTCATTCTAATTTTAGGAAGTATCCTCACTTCAAATCCACACCTAAAGGTCATTCACAGATGTCAGTAAAGATAGCTTCATTCATCATATAAATAGGTTAAAGGAAAATTCAAAACCCCAAAAAACAAAAGATCAACAACCTAGCACTGACAATTTGGTACCAAGGAAATTAACAATTAGAAACACAAAGTTTCCAATGGGAAGCACAACTGACAGAGACAGATCATCTAAAACCATATTTCCAATCACAATCATATCAGGTTAGACATCCATAGAGATTCGACAAAGTTTAACGTTGGCTGTCGAAAGCCTAACACAACCCTCTCCTTTTATCAGGTTAGACATCCAAGGACAGTTTAAAATTCTGAAAGACTTCAATGCAAAGTGAAAAGTGATTGATATGCATAATCACTTCCATTTCCCATTGGCAAAAAAAGGGGAAGGAAAAAAAACACTATAACAATTAATCAATACTCACATGCTAAAAAGCAAGTTTGGATTATCCTTGCTGTAAACAGAAACAAAACTGTTCTCCCACTCCAATGTTGTGATGCTTCGAGGAAGGCGATTCTTCATATCCCAGAAGACACTCCTTCCAAGATTGACTGAATTATAACAATTAAAATGTTAAACATATTAAGACCAAAAGGTCAACATAAATAATCCACACATGGTAGAAGGAAGAAACAAATACCATCATGTTTCATAAGCCTCATTCTAGCATCTCTTGGCCAACACTTCTTATTATTGTACCCCACCATGTTCTCATTGTTAGGATCAGGGTGCTCGGTCAGATACCGCTGAATGAGATCCCGAGCCTCCTCATGGGTGAAACGAAATAATATATGGACCCGATCAATGTACCGAGAATAAAGCCTGATTGGATGCTTAGTCTCAACTTTTGTATCCCAATAAGTAATGAATTCGTTTGGCATCTGTGGTGGACCAGCAATCTCACTGGCTCGAGTCAGTCCAAGAAGTAAAAGATCTAATACCAGCCCATAATACTGAACAACAAAGGAAGCAAACTGCAGGCCACGTATAAGACCATAGGAATTTGTATGGCTCATATCCTTGTATGACAACACCACATTGTTCTTTGCAGTGACATAATCAGCAATATTATGGTCTAGAACCAGTCGCAGAAGCCTGCAACATCAATAATAAATTTAGCAGAGAAAATAACCAAGTGCATTCACAGAGTGATTTACAAAATGAACTCATACCTGTTAAGCATTGTTAAATCAATCTTCTCAAAGAATTTCTCAAACTTAGTTTGCAGCATCACAACACACTGACCCTCACTGGTGTCCCATATACTTTGCAAATTGTTTATACCTTGACACCATTTGTAAACTAAAAGGGGAGGAGGCTCTGAATCTGCTGGCTTGATCCAGTTGGGAAAGAGATGACGCTTGTCACCTTCATACCACAGGTATTGATCAAGATATGCATCTGTAATTTTCTCAAGAGGCTCTATCTCGTAAACTGGAATCAAGTAGCTATATAAATCCATAAACTCTATCCCAACCTGTCAAAATAAAACAAAACAAAATTATACTCGTACTGTGCTAGGAATGGACATCCTAAACATAACTAAATTAATTATATCGGCATACTTCTTTGAATGCACGCTGGGTGAGCAAGTGCCGCTTGATTCGCGATAATGCCTCATGTGGATTGTCATAAGCTTGCTCAATCAGCCCCAACTCTTCTCTTTGCAGTTGATTTAATCTCACTGCAACACTATAGGATTCTTTCAACCTCTCAAGTGCAAGGATAAGCAGCTTGGTATCATGCTTATATGATAAAGGTGGAAAGGGAATAGGGGAGAACTTCCTAGATTCCAACCAATGTACAGTTGTTGTATAGATAGCAACAGCTTCTTCAGGAGTAACATATGGACCATCTTTCAAATAATTGTGTTGACGTTCCTGAAACAGGCATCAATGATAAGGAAGTGACTTCAATTATTAAAATGTCTATAGAACTAATTCAAACAACATTTCGTTCAAAATAGTGAGCCAGCAAAAAAATCATATCAATCATAGAGAACACTGAACACACCTGTTCTGCCTTCAGCCAGAGTCGTGTCAATCTTCCAAGATTCTTACGACAAACAGTCTTATCCACAGTTGCACCTCTTCTTATACGCTCACGATTATAATGAGCAACATTTGTCCACCAGTCTGCTTTTGATTTCACATATCGAAGAATCATGTTCTCAATGGGAACAGGCAGGCCAGGAACCTACATATTACAAAATATATCAACAATAAGACCGTGAAAGAGGGAACCAAATTCATATGAGGTCAAATGATTTTTTAAGAACAAAAAATGTATGACCTCTCTTTGCTACAATTTTTGAATCAGATTTCAGAAAACTTTTGGAACCAAGTTTCCATTGCTTATTGTGTCTCACTATGCTCAGGACCTAGAACAGCTTATAGACAAGCAAACAAGACATCTTGAGATTACAAACCAACCACATGTTTAGTTTCACTAACTCACCAGCAATACAATTTAGTGCTTGTTTGGATTAATTTATTTTCAAAAGAAAAATCACTTTTTTTCAACATCTCAATTGATTATTTCTCCAAAATTAAGCTGAAACTGAAATATTAATAGTCTACAAAATAGAATCATCAAAGAGTCATTTACCTTCCAAGGAATATTTGCTTTCCAGCATCGCCAAGCCTCACTCAAATGTTGCAATATAGTCCTTGCCTTATTTTGCTTTATACCCTCTGCCATCAAGGAGGAAAACACCTTAACTTTAGTATATCCCTTAGGGAAAAGAAATAGCAGAAATCACTTGGTTAAAAGAAACTCAAAATCAGAAAGAATAATGTTGTTAAATAAAAAATGATCACCTGGCATGGCATCAAGCACATCATGCATAACTGCTGCCCGAAGCTCCAAGTCAAAGTGGCTCTCAACACGCTGTTTAGTTACAGTCTTGGCCACTCCTTTTGAATGGCGCCCCTCAAACTGCCGTGCAAGTAAATTGCCCAGCCATCGTTCAAGAAGGGGCACAATACCACGAAGGAAGAATAACCAAACCCTCCACATTGGTGCCCAAAACCCACACCCAGGTCCCTTCCCAACAGGTCCAGTGTTAAAGCGGTAGTAAATCAAGTGCTTCAAATCCTTGCACATCCTTATTTGCCGCATAAGCCTATACTTGTACCTATACATACCAGTCAACTGTCCAACATGTGAAAAAGTATACTGCAAACCATCTGCAAGCTGAAAAGCATCAACATTCCCCAAACGGAACTGAACATTGGCATCAACCACGAGTTTCGTCAATCGGAGGATCTCACGACAGAGATGGAAAGCATTACCAAATCGTGATTTCTTCCGCTCTTTTGTAGTCAAGGTTTTCACAGGCTTTAGATTAAAATTATAATCAAGGTGAAGGTAGTTCAAATTTTTCCTGTGTATCAGCAGATTCAGCATGTTATACCCCTGCCTACAAACTTGAAGACCTGCCTCAACCCAATCAAGTTCAGTGGTTTGGAAAAACTTAGTTGCTTGGAGAGATCGGAATAAGTGCTTCTTTTTTTGAGCCTTAGGAGGTCTATGATGCAGCTCGTTCAACACAAAACATTTCAGCAACTTTTGATAACTAACCCGAACTTTAACTGGATATGATGGAGGACTGTTGGGCAATAAAAAAATAGTTAATTTTCCTATCAGACTATTAAGAGAAAATGGAACATCATGTGCATAATTAACAAACAAATGACATGCTAGAAAGCATACAAGGTAAAGCTACAACTTACCAATGCTCTTTATACCACTCTGACACAAGAGGAATATCCTCTGCCCGCCTCATGCGACCAGATCTCATATTAAAAGGACGAGGAGCAAACAGCAAAGAGATACCAGCAGCTGTCGTGTCTGTATAAAGTTGTGTATCTTTAAGCAAAGGCTCCACACCATCTGGCAATATCCAATCATCATCATCATCATCCTCATAAACTCTCTTCTCACGGCGCTCCTTGTTAGCACTGGTTATTGGATGTATCAAGGGATCATAATAAAATGCGGGTAGATCAGGATCTTCAGCTTTTATGAACATGATCATGGGAGTATGATACACGCAAAGCTTTACTTTGCGAGGCCTGTTGTTATAAAGGTGAGGAAAAGCAATTCTATACTCTGTGCGAAGTGGTGACCTTATAATGAGTTTATTGATGTCATTAAACTCATTCCAGTCCTCATCTCCCTTTTCCATATCACGGTAGAGAGGCTCAAATTTAGGTCCACCTGGAGGGCATCCATAACAAAAAAATCAATGCAGGTTTTTGACTCTCCACATAATTCTAATATGCATATTTGTTTTCAACATAGCTTTCTATGCCTTTTACAGCTCATTATATTATAATCTGCATTGTTATCTAGTTTTATATTTAGCAATATCTACTCAATGGATAACACAATCAATATCTAACCCAGTAATTATCAATTAAGTATTAATACTTTTTAGTATAAATAGCCATAAATATATTAACGAATGAAATGATTACCGGGTATGCACATGTTCAAAGCCTTTGCTGTAAAAAATGACTCCATGTCAAACAAGTAGAAATAATTGCGGTCAATTAAATCAGAAAGTAGCTGCCCAGCTAGCCGATGCAAAGTTGCCATTATAGGGAGGGAAAGATGCCATTTCCGGTAACTAGGACCATTTATGAGCTTTGTTTTCACAAGAGGTTTATGGTCATAGAACCAAGTATACACAGCAGAATCTTCCTCTTCATCTAGCTCCAGCTGAATTGGCTCTAGAGGATCAACATCTAAAAGATTATCAGCATAGTCTAGTGGAGGCTCCTCATCATCAAATGGAGGAAACCGCATCCTCTTAAAATGACGACGATCTCTTTTCTCCCTTCTCATCATGATCCACATGGTACCCCACTGCAAAAATAGTTTGTTTAGTGCCAAACTATGGAGATAAAAAATTGCTGTGTAGTGATACACAACATAGCTGACTTTATCTATAACTGTAACTTCTACGAAGAGTTGCTACATAAATACAGTAGAAGGAGAATGAAACAACCAACCTGAGCGAGATAAATAGGCTCAACGACCCATGGTATTTCATTGACAAATGTGATAGCCCCAGAAATATGGTACAAGACCCTCACATCTCGGACCTGCATTTACCAAAAGTAAATTTAAAGATACTATTAGTACGGAATTACAATACAGTGAATCAAATGAAGAGAAGGAAAACCAGACAGCAAAGATTGATCAAAACATGATGAACTGAAAAACGTAGAGAACCTGCTCCCACGGCATAGGCATATTTTCCAGAAGTTTGTAAACTGCATGTGGTATGAATTTAAGTGCTCCAAGATAAACACGTTTGTCATGACGATATTTCTTTGAGGACATGTCACCATGATCCCTGAAATAAAGAATGGCAAAGAGAGTTACAATTTGAAACAATGGTAATAGCAACATAATTAGATTGGGAAAAAAAAGTCTCAGATGGAATTATCCTTTTCACAGTTCGCACCACGGAATAATATAGTTTCTACAAACTATCACCCTGACAAATACTAAATAAATAAATATAGTTTCTAATAAGCTATCAGCTAACCCTAACAAGCTATCAGCACCAGCAAAACCAAACAACTCCAATCTCACTTATATTGTAAAACTAAATAAATAGGTTCATCAAGCAACTGTATTTCACGCACGAACAAGATTCAGATTCTGAAGGGAAAAACACTTGCCTGATGATTTTCCTGACATGTTCGGGAGGCATGTCCTCTTTCTGCGTCTCGACAAACCCGAATTTCCTCTTGTCGCTGTACCGCTTGGAATTGAGCTGCTGCCATTTTCTAGCCTTCTCCTCGAGGCGCGCCTCCGCATCGGCCTCGGTCTCCATAGGCACCGGAGTTGGAGGCGGCGGCGGAAGCACCGTGTAGGAGGGTTGCGCAGCGGGAGGCGGAGGAATCGGAGGAACGGAAGTTCCAGGCGGCAGAATCTGGCCGTTGTTCCACATCTTGAAGAGACTCTACTCTATCCTTGGGAAATTGAAATTGGAATTATTGGGGATAGTTTCAGAGCATGTTCTTGGTGGATTGAACGAAGAGCCTTGGCGGGCTCTGCACGAGTATTCGTAGGTTCGTTCTAGGGTTTGGGTTTATGAGTGGAAGATAAAATGAACAGAGCTTTAGTAGTGAGTAGTGAGTACTGAGTACTGAGTAACGAGTAGTAGAGGAAGAACTCGAACGATACTGCCCAGGCGTTCCAAAATGTTTTTATTACTGGTAGCACCTGCTGCCTCTTTTCTGATATACCGCCTTCACAATTGGGTTGGGTTATCTTTACGGGCTCCATGTTTCAGCCCAATGTCATAGGCCCAAGTCTTTGAGACATTCCTATTTTATTACTGAAATAAAATAGATTAAAAACATTTTAGATAAATTATTAAGAGACAATTGTTACTCGATAACCTTCTTTATTTCCTTTGTTGTCTATCCAAATCTGTTATTTATTAATTTCCCCTTTCTTTCTCATAAGCTCATAAAATTATTTTCTCCTTATACCTTAATATCTCATGTCAAATGCTGACAATGACTAATATTTTTGTCTAGCATGTGTATTTCTCTCCCATTTTTCTATCTTTGGTTGTTGCTTAAAGCACTATAAACTTTTTTAAGCCTTTTGATGTTATGGTAGCATAAGATGGCATAATTTTTTCCCTTGCATTGAATAAAATATTTTAAACATTCTAGTTAGTAATTGAAAGTATCAACTTTCTTAATTTGGTAAAAGAAATTGTTAAATTGTTATTATTATTATTAAAATATATGATAAAAAAGCTGTTTTTTGTAATAAGAGACTAACCTCAAATTAAAACTTACAAAAGAATGATACAATAGACACATCTACAATAATAAAAGTCTAGATATAAACATGTAGATTTTCAAAGGTATATAGACCTTTTGGCATGAGAGCCACATTTAACAATAATATCATGAATTTAATTGGACTCTTTGAACACATTGTTACAAAAAATGCCCCTCTCAAGTTCAAACATATCAGTTACCCTCCTTACAAGCATATGGGTTATGTTGCATCCCTCGTTAAGAAACTTTACTATCAAAGTTGAGTCAGATTCTACAAAAAATCCTTTCATTCAAAGTTCTATCTTGAATTAATTGCAACACAAGACAAATAGCCCAAAGTTTAGCTTGAACAACGAACCAAGATCCCAACTTCTAGGAATAAGGAATAAGTTAGGACAATGACACCGAGATGAATATGTATAATTCCACCACAAGAAACTTATTTTCTACCATTCACATACATTCAATGGTAGAAAATAAAAACTTGTAATGGAAAAAATTGTTTATATACTCTTGTGTATTTGATGATAGTTTCACTTGTTTGATAATTGTTTACATTATGTCATGCTTCCAATCATGAGTGAATCGTTAAATATCATAATTATCAAATTTCAAGTTTAATTGTTTGATATCAAAATTCTCTCTTTAATTTGACATTTGTTTATTTATCCTATCAATGTCATACAAGTAGCAAATAAAATAGTGAAAAAATATATGTTTTAAAAGAAAAAAGGTCAATTTATTCAAGGAGTAATTCTAAAAAAAAATTATTCCTCATTCTTATCATTTATTTCCTTGAAATTTAATGGTTGTAACAATTAACGAATCTTAACAATTAAATTTTAAGAAAATACAAGATAAAAATGAGGAATAACTCTAAAAATTTATATAGAGTAAGCTCATCTCTCCTCATTTTAAAAATACAAAGTGAATGCATATAACACCCTCATTAAAACTAACCATAACACAATAGCTAGCATCAAAACCTTTTTGATTTCTCTCAATTTTTTAGCTTATTTATATTGTTCTCCAATGTAATACAAAAGAGTTATTATAGTGGTATAAGGTCTTATTGTATTTACATGTGTGAGAATAATTATTTAATAAAAGAATTGTGTTCATTTTTCACTGTGTAAAAAATCACTAAGATAAGTGACAACTACACACTTTGAACGAAATTAGTCTTTGATCCAATAAATTGAGAGACACACGTGATCTCTAAATATAATTAATTTACTAAAAGTATAAACTCAACCACATTTAATTATTATCAAAACACATTTAGTGACATATTTACAACATTAACAAATGTACATTTTTAGTGTAGAAAAATAATTTTAACAATTTAACAAATGTATCATTGCCAAAAGTAATAACAATTATTTGTCAAGTATAATAAATACATATATAAAATATGTATTTTCTTTTTAACACAATTTATTTCATACCAACATGATTCCAACCCAAGCACATTTGTTTTATTTTGCTTGTATTTGAGTTTGGATTAGGTATTAATTTCAGTGAATCCATTTGTTTTATTAAACTAAACATAAAAAATATAATTATAAAAAAATTAAAAATATTAGGAGGATGGCATTACGTTAAGGGGAGGGGTAAAGACGGGAGACGAAAGTTTGCATAAAACGGGAACGGGAAATGGAAATGTAACCCTGTCTTTGATTTTGGAGCAGAAGAGGCCGTAACTTGTTTGTTGGGAACTTGACCTATCCAAGAGACGAATATCAACCAAACCCATTTTTTTCATTTTTAGGAATATAAGGAATCCCCTTCTTCCCCGTTGCGCTTATGGTTTTGTGAGCAACCCTAATCCACCCCAACCCAACCCTATTGAATTGAATTGGGGGAAGAAGAACATAGAAAGAAGAAGAAAAATCTGCACAATTGTTGTAATTGAACGATGTCTGCTGCGGTGTGCGGAAGCAAGAGATCTTTGTTCGAAGAGCTTCCCCCTTCCCCGCCAGTATCCAAGAGGCTCCGCTGTTCCTCCTCCCCTATTCGCCTCTCTCTCCCTTCTCTCATCGACCACCTTCGCCCTCTCTTCCCTCATATGGATGACCAGGTTCCACTTTTGCTTTTTTCTTTTTCATTCATTCATTATCAATTAATTAATCAATAATTGAATTAAAAAATTATTCATTGCTATGCTTTCTTCGTTGGTTTTTTTATTAGGTCCTCGAGAGAGCGCTCCAAGAATGTGGCAACGACCTAGATGCGGCCATCAAGAGCCTCCACGGCCTCTGTTTGGGATCTGCTGATGATAATTCTCAACCTGCTCCACAACCTGACCACCCTAACCTCGTCGTCGACACAGGTTTCAATTCTATACTTTATTTAAACGTCCACCAAGAGATTAGGGAAAGGATCATCAATTTTCACCTATTGACTGGATTACACATATTATTCGTAACCACGGGTTTCAAATTTCAATTGGGTGTTGTTCGTTTTGTGCTGTTGTCGGCTGTAATTTCCTTGATAGCATTTCGTGGCTTAATAAAATGGATTTTGGATGATTTGATTTTCAAAAACTTGCTTGCAGGTGCGTTGGAAGAGAATGGGGATGCTTCTGCTTCTGGGGATCAGCCCGCTGCTGCCAATTTTCCTGCCGGTGGAGCAGAATGGATTGACTTATTTGTTAGAGAGATGACGTGTGCTACTAGTGTTGATGATGCCAGGTCCCGTGCTGCTAGATTGCTGGAGGTTCTAGAGAAATCAATTACTGCACATGCGAGTTCTGGGGTGACAACGGCTCTTCAAAGGGTATTTGTTTGTGCTACAATTGCTTTTATTAACTGTACATGGTAAATACCGTTAGAATTTCATCTTGGGAAGGCTGTCTTGTTGATTAGACAAAAAACGTGAGTTGCGATATATGGTATGGGCAAGGGATTGTTGAAGCAGCAGTTGTATGATATGATATTAATAACCAAGGTTTAAATATGGTTCCGTTACACAAAAAAGGGCACACCAAAATGGTTTCATCTTTCAACGATACCTTTACAGGATGATATTGTGGAGTGAAAAGAAATCAAGTATTTTGGCCGCAACACACTACCGTTCGCATCTTCCCAATCTATGCTCAGCAGCTATTAATGCGACTTTTGTGCGTCGAGGGAGAAGAGTTGATAGTTTGTGTGTGTGACTTGGGTGGGCAAACTGATGAGTTGGATGGTTGTGGTTGTGTGTGGGAAGGGGATTATGGGGGTTGGAATTTTGAAGCAGGGTTTTTTGACTCTGTGCGCGTGAGAGTTGGATGTAAGTATGGGGTCATGGGTTGGGGGGATTTGGGCTGAATGGGTTGATCTCAACATGTGTGTAGTGAGATTGAGACGTGTGGCTTTGGGGAGTGGGGATTGGGAAAATAGGATGGGATTATTATATAATAATACATGAAATTTTAATATAATTTGTGTCAAGATGTGCGCAATTCACACCGCAACGACCACAATCCGCATTGCAAAATCTATAATATCCATAAGCACGAAAACCTTAACATGACTGCAACTGCAACTGCAATTTAAAACATTGTTAACAACTGAAGTGTAAGTTTTTAGCTTGTAATAGTAGTTTTCCTAACTCATAAGAGGTTTTCACTTTCAGGAAAATTTGATGCTGAAGGAGCATATTGAAGCTTTGACTAAGGAGAAAAATTGTTTTAAAAGTGCTTTTAGAATCCAGCTTGAACGCCTTTCTGATTATGAGAATAGAAACCAAGAGTTGCAGCAATTGAAGCAGTTGGTATCTCAATATCAGGAGCAGATCAGAACTCTTGAGGTACTGCTTTATCCCAGTTCAGTTCACACAGTTAACTTTTGATCAAAACATTTCAATGGTTCTCGTATTTGGGTTTTTAAATATTGAAATTTTAACTAATATCTGCATAAATTTTTAATCCCTTCCCCCTGTAAAACGGAAGAGAAACAGAGGAAATGACATGAATGCTTTAACTGTAGAAATATTAGACTCAATGACGATGATCGTGGGGATGCTGCCATGCACTCCTCCCCTAGGGATGGAGACTTGGTAGTAAATCCACACTATCTACAATCAACCATAGGTCTAAGTGTGAGAATTTTCCTTTCACAGGTCATCTCCCAATTTCCTCCCTTTTGCCTGGCAGAGCTTGCACTGTAAAGAGGGCAGGGCCAATGCTGGGTTTATTGCATCTTAACATAAGAAAATACTTTATACTGCAATCTGTCCATTATTTCTGACAAAGGATTAGTAGAGTTATAATAGTGGATGGAATTCTAAGATTAACAATCATCCCCAATTTGTTTTTAGTCAAAAAAACATTTTTTTGTACATGCTGATGAATGCTGTGTCTATGGCTTTGTTGACAGGTGAATAACTATGCTTTGCGAATGCATTTGAATCAGGCACAACAATACAGCCCCTTTCCTGGGTGTTTCCCTCCTGATGCCTTCTAGGGCGATCAGTATGTAGGATATCATAATTGAGGCAGTAAAATAGCTGCATCTGGTTAATATCCCAAAGAAAAAAAATGCGTATTGTTAAATTGTTGCAGTTTGTGAAGCTCCTGTAGGTCAAGGAATAGTAACTGTTTCCAGTTCAGGGGCGATTCGGATAGAGTTTGATATTATAGATGAAATTATTCGTCAGTTTATTCAATTGTTTATTCCCCATTTTAGCATTGAGATTTGAGTGTACTGTAATTACTAAGGATGTTCAAGATCACTTTGATGTACCATCACAGCAGACTACTACAAATTATATTTTATTTCCCAGTCTTGACTATTTTCGATTATCACAATGGCAGTGATTGTTCTATGCTAATATTTGATTAAGAAATGGTTGAGTTTGAGCTTTGTGTATAATTTTTTTTTTGCTGTGAAGTTAGTCTCACTGCGTAGTAAGATGAGTTAATTATGTTTGGTTTTGGGTTTGTAGATGAGACGCTAGGGCTTGCCCTGGTTCGTGGGTGGCTGCAAGAAGTGTTCTTCAACCATGTATACTTTTGGCACTTCTGGTGCTCCTTTTAATATTTTATTGTTATTGCTGTTAAAAAAAAGTCTGACTGCGTAGTAGTAGATGTTTATAACTTGAATAATTCTGTTTTTAATATTACCTGTGATTTAAAAAAAATAAATTCAAGGGGGCGAGGGTTGGTCGGGTGGTCCCGTCAGTCTTTTTTCTTAATTTTTTTTTTACGAAATCTAGTTATTTATGTAAAAAAAAATATGGATAACATTATGTGATATAATGATGATGCATAATAAACTTTAAATAATTTAGACTTTATAAATATAAAGATCTATTTTAACATCAGTAAAAAAAATTATTTTAACAATATATGTTTGTTTGTATATTAAATGATATATTGTGCATTAATAATTTAATATGGCATATAGAAAAAAAGTTTAATCAATCATTAATTATAAAAAATATAAATGTGATTCATTTTATAATAACTTTAAAAAAATGGTGTAATGGTTGAGTAGATTTTTTTTTCAAAATGTTATTAAAATATAATTTTATAAAGTTTGATATTTAATGGGTTAAATTACTCGTTTGGTTTCTATAATTTTATTATTCTTACCTTTTTAGTTTCTATAGTTTGAAAGTTATTTTTTTAATCCTATAGTTTATATTTTAATTCTCTTTTAATTCTTGTAGTTTAAAAGTATTTTTTTTAATCACTATAATTTACATTTTAATTCTGATTCCCTTTTAGTCCCTCTAATTTGAAAACTATAAAAATTATAAAAGTAACAATCATAAAACTATAGGGATTAAAAATATCACTTTCAAAATTAAATAATTAAAATGTAAACGATAAAGACTAAAAAGATCACTTAAACTAAAAAAATAAGAATCATGAAATTATAGGAATCAAATGAGTAATTTAATCTATTTAATATCTTAAAAGAAGTATCTAATATCAATTTATTTTATTTCACAAAAGCATGTAAAGGTTAATTAAGAGAGAAAAGATAATTAAGATGAAATAATAAAAAATTATTCCGTGACTAAAAAAATATTTAAATTGAGATGGGATGACCTTCAAGTCGAGAGGTAATTATGAGACTAAATTATAATTTTTATTTTTCAAAATTTTCAATTTCATGATTTTTGGTTTTTTTAGATTTTAATTATAACATTTGGTCTCCATAATTTTATAATTAGTAATTTTGATCCTTCTAATAAATTATTAATAAATAATTCTAATTAATCGAGTTATTAAATTATTTATAAATTAATTAAAATAATTAATTATTAAAAAATAAAAAATATTAATAATTTTAATTTTTCACAACATTGGGATCTTCTTGTACACAAACATTTCTTCCACCTTCATTGTTGTACTTAACTCCACATACACCTTACTATCGTTAATAATTTTTTATTAAATTTTTTAATGATTAATAATTTTTATTTAATTTATAACTAATTTAATATTTATAATAATCAAAATTATTAGTTAATTATCTATCAAAAATAATAAAATAATCAATTTATAAAACTTGGGACTAAATATTTCCATTATAAATTTAGAAAACTAGGAGAATAAAATTGCAATTTATTGAAATAATAATTAAGTAAAATTATCTTTAAAATGTTTGACTTCAAAATTTGAATCACTCTGACTAATATCTAGAAAATTTGCCTAAAAGTATAGTCACTTCAATGAAATGTTTGGAACAAATGACGGTTGGGTTAAAAGAACAGCGAATCTAGCTAAATTTAATTTAATTATAGAAAGTTAGAAACCGTTTGGAATGCTATAAAACAAAAGAAAAAAGTCCATTTGATAAGTTTTAATGTGTTACATTTTTATAATTTGCAACCACACAACTTATCCAGTGGGTCCCACGAGGTGGTTCGCAGCAATAGCAAGGCCATAAAAGGTGACCTTTATGCTTGGCACACATAGCCTAGTTCCCACCCACACACGCGCGCAGACGCAGAGTGAGTGGGTAAAGCAAAATCATGAAGTGTTGTTCCTCCCTGCACTTGCTCTCTTCTTCTTCTTCTTAGTTATCATTCCTTCCTTCCTTCCTTTCGATTTCCGCATTCATTCAATGGCACTTACAACACTCTCTCTGCTCCCACCCTCCACTCCTCCCTGCTTCTGCGGCACCCTCCATCTCCGCTCCCACAACAGCTTCCTTTCCATCCATTCTCCTTCTTCTTCTTCTCCCTTTCCTTCCTTCTCCTCAATTTCAATTCCCAACCACTCTCCCACGCGCCGCCGCTTTCACACTGTCTTCGCCGCTTCCTCCGACTACTATTCCACTCTCGGAATCCCCAAATCCGCCACCGGCAAGGAAATCAAAGCCGCCTATCGAAGGTTAGCTCGCCAGGTATGTATCCAATTTCATCCTAAAGTTGATTCTAAGCCTCTTCTATGGTAGCAAATTAGAAGTTGAAAAGGAATTCGAGTGGTTATTTCTGTTTTTCGATGCCTACTTGTTGGAACTTGAACTATGCAATGCTCCTAAAAAAGCATATTCCCAACTTGCCTGATTTTTTGTGTTCATCCGTCGTCGTTTTGTCTGCAGTACCATCCTGACGTGAATAAGGAGCCCGGGGCAACTGAAAAGTTCAAAGAGATTAGTGCTGCCTATGAGGTATGCATTGAAACTACACTGTGATGTTATGTTAAGTCTTCTTTACAGGACGACCTGTATGTATGTATGCATGTTTAGCATCACTTCCAAAAGCGTGTTTAGGGTCCTGACACGTGTGCTGTTTTTCTTTTAGTCTTTTAGTTTTGTGTAAAACATTGGAGTTACATAGGCTTTGGTCCATGATTAACTTTAGTCAATTGTTGTTTGAATGTAATCAGGAGGGCTTCAGCTGCCTCGGGCTAGATCCAATATATATATATATATATATATATATATATATATATATATATATATATATTTTAACGTTTTTTCTTATTGGAATACATGCTTGCTTTTAAAATATTTCCATCCTTTTTCTCTCATTTTTGTAGTTGAATATGACTGCCAATATAAAGCATCATTGGGGCATGGAAAAAAAATTATAAAACTTAGATGCAATTTCTTAGGTACTCTTGGTGTTGTTCTCTAACTAGAATTGGAATTTCACTTTGGTAACCTATGTTCACCAAGAGTACATAAATAATTGCTTCTAAGTGAACATAGGTTATTATTGAAATGAAATTCTAGTTCTAATAGGAAAATAGTACCAAAAGTACATAAATAATTGCTAGGAAGTTTTCTCTATGAAGAATGGGCTATTATTATAAAATATATCTTTTTTTTTAAAATAAAAAGATGACAGATAAAAAAATCACAACAGACGTCACATTTTAAAGCATAGATAAGTAAAAGTGATTACCACCAAGTCATAGGTGTATATTGTGTAGTTTAAACTTACATTCTTATTTATTTATTTGTTTACTTTTTTATGTTCTTTGTCTTAAAGGACTCAACATCAATAGTTTATGATAGTAATTACTTGTTACTCTCAACTGGGTTGGTGGAAATATCTGAGACTCCTACTTTATTCTGAAACAATGGCATGAACCAGTCTTTGTAGTCATACAACTGAATGCACAGTTTTTTAAATTATAGTTTTATAATCGGTACCCATATGGAGCTTTGAGATTGTCCTGTTAATGTGAAGACCTCGCAGTTTTTCTATGAAATTGATTGCCTCCCTGGTAATTTCATAAAATGAATCTCATTTGCTGCATGAAATGACTCTGGAAGAAACAAGTAAAGCACAGACCTGTAACCTATGTTTCTTGTCCGTGAACCAAAAAACAGAAAAGGATAAAAGCAAATCTACCAATGAATTTATTTTAGTGAGTCATATTTTTTAGTTCTGATATCATTGATTTATTTTGAGTTCAATGTCATGAAAAATATTTGATGATTAAATTTTTGATAAAAAAATGCTTGCTGAGTAATTTACAACTGAGATTGTAACTTGCTACGTGAATACATTTGTTGAGAAGTATGTAATGATCAATTTGAAAATCTCTGTTGAGAAATTAACTTGTACGGCTTGGTTTGATTTCTTTTGTGATGCCATGCACACAGTGCAGCACAAAAAATCAAATGGTTTGGTGTGGTCAGAAATTTTATATGCTGATCCGTGTCTTCCAAATAAGTTTCTTCATTGGGCAGACATTCTGCTTGTCCCTTTGTAATTTTCCATTTCTTTTCATGAATTGTAGACATCCTCATGCTTTACTTTTGGGAATAATTGATTTATATTCTCATCAATTGCTTATATTACTTCATCACTCATCTGTTCATCTTCATTTCGTACACAGTTTTCTTTCACAAGGTAAAAACCTTGTACTTTTCTTATTCTTGAGAGTGCTATTCTAATCTAATATCTTTTTTTCAATATTAGGTTTCAGTATGTCCCAACTGTGGAGGGGATGGTGAAGTCATATCTGAATATTGCCGTAAATGCAATGGTGAAGGACGAATACGGGTTAATAAAAATATTAAAGTTAAAGTTCCTCCTGGTGTTAGCTCAGGCAGTATTCTAAGAGTTACAGGGGAGGGTGACGCTGGACCAAGAGGGTATGCTGTCTTTATATTAATATCTGGTCTCATTGCGAAAGTCTTTGACCAACAATTGAATAAAAGTTATATTGAGATTTTGTGTGTTTTGCTTTTATTGTAAATGCAACATGGTATTCCATCCTGTGTTAGAACAAATCTAGTTGTCCAGGCCTTCAAGGGCAAATGTCTCGTCAAAACTTGAGCATTCATCTATAATAAATGACACTAAAGGGTAGGATACAAAGAATACTACCATACAGCCTACTTCAAATGTAAATAGCTAATGGGAAATGTATGTACAGAGAGCAACACATCAGGCATAAACTATGCTCCTAACATATCTATTAGAAATGGACTGGGTCTAATTTATTCTCAAAAGTTAACTCAAGGGAGGAGAATTGCCCAAGTCTTACAAGGTGTATTTTGTCTATATTCCTAATTGGACATCTTAACACCTTCTGCTCATGCCCAAAATTGGAAACTTGGAGCATGAAGTATGCAAGATTGGACATTTGCAACTAGCCCAAAATTTGGAGGATTGGACATCTTTGGGTGACCCAAGATAAAGAATGGATATGTCCTGATACCATATTTGGAATGGATTGGATTTGGGTCTAACTCATTCTTAAAAGTTGGCTCAAGTGATGAGGATGGTACAAGTCTTCTAAGGGGTATTTTGACCATATTCCTAAGCCAATGTGAAACATCTTAACTGTATCCAATTAAGAGAAATGAATTTTGATTTTCTTTGTTATGACATTATTGTTGACCTTTTTCTTTGTTCTGGTCTTTAAGTTTAAATTTCTTGCTTTTTTTTTTTTTTGGAATCATGGAGAAAAGGAATTGGAGAGAAGTATCTATGAATCTTCAAATGTTTTGAAAAGAAGGTCAAAGATAATAAAAGTTTTTCCAGGCATCTCTTTTGATTATTTTATGCATGCTAGGAAACCAATTTGTATCTTTTCATGTTTAACCCCAACAGAGGGCATGATGAACCTTTCTTTAAATGGAAAGGGTTTACTTGTATGTGAATTCAGAGTCAGACTATTTTATTATTCAATTATATGATTTAGAAGTGGCTATTTATCTTGTCATAACAGGGGCCCTCCAGGAGATCTGTACGTATATCTTGATGTGCAAGTGATACCTGGAATTCAAAGAGATGACATTAATCTCGTCTCAATAATATCAATCAGTTATCTAGATGCTATACTGGGGGCTGTTGTGAAGGTAAATTAATTTAGTCAGTATTCATGCTTTGAGCTTGAGTGTTTTTTGCATCATTTTGTATTAGCTGGAATTGCACTTTTATGCCTCTTAATTTCAGTGGCAATATTATCATCCCTGTAGTTTTCATTGTTATCCATGTCACCATGTGTAAAACTTGACACTTGGCATAGTGTTACTTTTCGCTAATCCCTGGTATTCCACACAACCCCTGGCCTTAAAGTGTATATATATATATATATATTGCAATAATAATGCTATATCTTCCCATATAATGGTAGTGGAATGATACTCATATTCATATCTTCCTTTGGATGGAAACTATGGCATGATAGATATATACAGAGGAGTTTATGTATCTTTCTTATGTTCAACAACACTTTTGTTGTTCCACCAGCTAGTAATTTTGTTGCCTTGTGAGTGTCACATGAAAAAAGTTAGAATTGATGTCACCAAGTGATATTTTTGCAAACATGTTTGGCTAATAAGATTTTGTATGACTAAATATATAGTCTTCCCTTTTTTAGTTTTTAAGATTTTTTGCTTTTTATTATAGTGAATGTTAAGGTAGCAAGGTTTAATATTTGCTGGATATTTAATCTATTTTCCCTCAGCTTTTTGTATTCTGATATAATCTAGGCTGGTGTGACTTGTTAACTTGTGTCCTCGTGGCCTCACCATTGATTGATTGAATTTTGGCACCTAAACAGGTAAAGACAGTTGAAGGCATTTCAGAACTACAAGTACCTGCTGGTACCCAACCTGGAGATGTCCTTGTCCTTGCAAGAAAAGGTGTACCAAAATTAAATAAACCATCAATACGTGGTGACCACTTATTTACAGTTAAAGTTACAATACCAAAAAGGATTAGGTAATGAGTCATTTTATAATTCTGATTTTGATTTTGTCTCTATTGCCCCCCGTATGTCTTGTTCTTTTGTCCATATCCCTTGAATATATATCAGAAGTTTGATATCAATTGACTCTGCGTTGCATCTTCAGTACAAAGGAGCGTGAGTTGCTTGAAGAACTTGCTTCTCTAGGTGACACAAGCAGACGTTCAAAATCCCGTCCTAGGACTCACTCTTCCAGTAGGTGGCTTTTTTATTATTGACATATTTGTTAGTTTTTTTCCCCCTACCTATCCTACAATCTATAGGAACATTTAGTCATTTGGCAACTTTAATCTTTTATGTAACATGACATTTGGCTAGGTCTTTGCAACACATTTCCAAGTTGCAATGGAGAAATCTCACAATGCAATGAGTAGACACTATATTTGAGTTGTGAACCACTGAACCATATTTTTACCTTCTGCAGCAGGTGGTACGGAAAGTCCGAAAGCTCAAAAGGATGAAAGTACAACATCAACAGTCGAAGAAAAAACTGAAAAATCAGAAGATGAAAATGATGTATGGAATAAATTGAAGGACTTTGCTGGGTAATCATTTTCTCTTATTTTATTTTTATTTGTTTTTTCATAAATGTGTAGAGAGAGCCTTCAATTTTCAAAAATTGAAAACTTTAATTCTGACTTAAATAACTAATTTCTGCAGAGCAACACTCCTCTTTTTATGGTATAAAAACAATCAAAATAAAGCATTTCAGTTTTAGTAGCATTTAAAGAATCCTTAATATACAATGAGCTCTTAAAAGGACTTATAGTTCTGTCTTAGATAAGTTTGAGCACAGATTATGTTCTTTACGTACTCTAGTGCTATTTTTCCAAGTAAGAATTGATTCTTATTACAAGAGTGTATTTCTCATTGAGTTGATAACTTGGAATGGAGATTGTAGCTACTATGTTGATGCTTTTTATTATTGTTCAGAGTCCTCACAAATGGTTTGACAAGAAAAGAAATGCTAAACTGGAGTAGTTTATCTTTGCAAATTGATAGATTGTTTTAGATATGCCGTTTATTGTAACTTTATAGGATGCTAAATTGCCAAAAAAAAAATTGTACTGGTCCTACTATTAGATTGAAAGCTTCCTCATTGGTCATTGTTTTGTTCATGTGTCAAGTTGACTGAAACTTACCACCACTGAAACTTGCAGATCTGTGGCAAATGGAGCTTTAAAGTGGTTTAAAGATAATCTCTAGTCCTATGGGGTTGTTGGGTGGAGCAGAATCTTCAAGATGTAGTTTACCTAATGTGGGTTAGAGTTCTCATGATTCCAACAGTTACTGGAAGGAAAGGGACTAATGCAGACATTTTCTTGAAATGCTTTAACTGAATTTTTAGCTACCCAGCGAAATCAAATAAGTAGTGATGCAGATTCTTTTATTTGTTTTTGATTTGTAAATTTTGGCACCAGTCAATTTACACAGAATAACTTGTTCAAGGATCTCAAATTGTACTCCATGAGCAGGTTGCACTAAGAGAAAGCTAGTGTATATCTGGTAGGAAGTCTAAGCTCTTCTACACGAGTGAATGAATTACCTAAAAATTTAGTTATTGAGTGAATCCTTGTGTTTAGTTTCGCTCTTTGCATTAGATTTTTTGTTTTAAATAAACTCAAAGTGATCCGGTAAACCATTAAATTTGTCTCAAATATCAATATTCAGACTTTGAAAATGAGAAAAAAATTAGTTCTTGAAATTAACTATTGTAAGTTATTTCAGTGTTTATTATTAGGGAGCCATCAATTTGAACTGTGACTAAAGTAATTTCAGATAGTTTTTGTCCTGGTTTTAGAATGATAATTTAATTTGGTTCCTAAAATTAAGGACCAAAGCAACTGATAATATTTGTCAAATTTATAGACTAAATTAATTGACTTTATAATAACAGGGACTAAGTTAACCAAGTAATAAAAAACTTATTTTAATTGACTTTATAATAATAGGGACCAAGTAATTAAAACCTTTTATTTTAAATAAATTTTAGACACTATGATGATAAATTATCCGATTATATCTCACGTTTTTTTTTACCCTCAGCCCTTTGAGTATTTTGAATGCAAAATTAGTTACTGCAAATAATTTTTACTTTCTTTTGTAATTTATTGTAAAATAATAATTTAATTATTCATTTGGTTCTTAAATTATTTTAAAAAATTTAATTTGGTCCCAAATTTTTGAAAGATTCAATTTGATTTTTAAAATGCAATTTAATTCTTTCTGTACCACTAAATTGAGGCAGTTAAAAGTACGAATTTCAAGAGTTTTTGTTTAACAATGATAGATTTTAACCGTCATTATATTTACTATTATTAAAAAAACGGCTTTCCCTTTGTTCTTCACACCTTCATTCACCACCATCATACCTTAATGTTAGAACAACACCACCAAAACCATTAAGAATAAATTAATTATTAAAACCATTTTTATTTTAGTATTATTACAGTTGGATTCTGAGAAATCATGCAGACACAGTACAAGCAAGTGCATCACACAAATTTGATATTGATAAATGATAAATAAAGTTGCTGCTATGGGTTTGTACGACTTTCCTTGATCAAAAGAAAAACAGCGACAAGCACAGGAGTTAGAATGAGAAGTAGAGCCACCACAAGGTTGGGAGTAGTTATCTCAGGGAATAGAGCACTGCCATATTTGATTGCAGCCCCACCCGCAAAAGAACCCGCCACTAGTTTTCCCACGTACACTAAATCCTCCTATTTTGCACCATTCAAAAAAGAGTATTAATTTATATGATAGCTTTGGAAGGAAATTAATGTAATAAATAAAAAAAGAAATTGGGTCGATTGATTGATTTTACTTGAGAAGAAGAGGTGTAGTTTTGATGTTCGGTTGATTTGGAGGAACATGGGCGTGTTTGGTATTGCTGGGTTAACTCTGTGACACAAAACCCTCCAACTTCAACCTATCTCTGATGAGATTGCCATATCTATATTTCTTTTCGTTGTTTTCCCTCACCACATAACAAGCATCATCATGTAATACAGTTACGTACGGAACAACACATGACATGGGTTACAAAATGAAGGCCCAATCCGAGCCAAGGCCCATTAGTATGTAGTGGTTACAGTTTTACTTTTTTTCCCTCCCAATAATGCCCCGCTCATTTTACCGGCGGTGGAAGAGAGATAGACCAATAATCTGAATCTGAAACCTCCGTGTTGGTGTTGCATATCCAAACCCTAATTTGGAAATTGAATTGTTGAAGGGAAGAAGATCAAGATGGTTCTGGCGGAGTTAGGTGGGAGCATTTCGCGTGCTCTCCAGCTGATGAGCAATGCGACAGTAATCGACGAGAAGGTGCTCAACGATTGCCTCAACGACATCACTCGCGCTCTTCTTCAATCCGATGTTCAATTCAAGCTTGTCCGCGACATGCAGACCAACATCAAGAACATTGTCAACCTCGACGATCTCGCTGCCGGTCACAACAAACGCAGGATCATCCAACAAGTACTTTTTATCGTTTCTCAATTAATAAATAATAAAATTGTGATATGTTTGTTATTATTGCTTATGCATGCCCTCTGGATTATTCTATTCTATTTGTAGGCTGTGTTTAACGAACTCTGCAAAATTCTGGACCCTGGGAAGCCCTCTTTCACTCCCAAAAAGGGCAAAACAAGTGTTGTCATGTTTGTTGGTTTGCAAGGTCTGTTACCATGTTTGGATTCTCTCATATTCTTTATGCTCCGTTTTGTTATGTACTCAACCTTTATGCATTATCCTTAGTAATATGTAGCATTTCTCAGCTTTTGTTCTGTTCTTTTTAACAAACAATAAAAAAATAGTTTATTATTATTGATAGTTACTTATATGCTTTTAAAATGAATCCAGGTTCTGGAAAAACCACAACGTGTACAAAGTATGCATATTATCATCAGAAGAAAGGCTGGAAGCCGGCTCTAGTATGTGCAGATACATTCAGAGCTGGTGCATTTGATCAATTGAAGCAAAATGCAACTAAAGCTAAGATCCCTTTCTATGGAAGGTAGGTACTTGTTTGTTGCCATTTGTTGTTGGTTAGTATTTATCGTATGTAGGCTCTGATATAGATGTTGATGAGCACAACTGCAGTTTTATTTCTGTATGGCTTGTATGTTTTTGTTTTTTTTTTAGAAAAAAGGGGGAAGGAAAGGCATCAGGGCTATGAACAGCATCCCAACTATGTTGGCACTTTGCTCATATCCCATCCTATGCCCCCACCCCACCTAAATTTATATCTCGAAAAGAGATGAAACAAACTACATGGGGGGACTATGCCAATACCCATGCTACTGTAAGGAAAACCTATGACTTGTATGGTAGCTGCTTATAGTTTTTATGTTAATTCTGAAACTACAAGATGAATAATATTTCAAGGGATCTGGCTGGTTCTTTCTGAAGATTTACTTCTAGAAGAATTATCTGTAGTTGTAGAATGGTGTTTTGGAAGAATTTTTCTTTATATTGGGTAATGCATCCCAAGCTTACTGCTTACCTATGTTCTTTTAGTAACTGTTAATTGAGGACAAGGTTAGATCAATGATGATTGATGAACAAAACCAACTTAACAATTTCTAGTCTGAGGCATGTAATTGTTGGGCCTATTAAAAAAGAGGGGAAAAAAAAAGTAAGGATAAAGAAATTGCTGGGCCATTATAAATACATGGGTAATTTGGAAGATATCAAATTCCCATCACAAAGCAAACTTATCATTTTCCCTCTCCCCCACAGGATATCTGTTTAGTCTAATCTTATGATTTCAAATTTCCTTTTTTTTTTAATCTTTGTTTTTTGAAAGGGGTCATCCATATTGAACCACTTTTTATTCTTATTATAAGTCCTTGAAGATGAGCTATGACTATGATATGCTGTGCTTAATATTATTTGTCTGTGATTTCCATTGTCCATGATTTCTATTCATAAGTAATTATTGCATTGTTGTGCCCCCATTCCTCTTCAGCTATATGGAATCCGATCCGGTAAAAATTGCTGTGGAAGGTGTGGAGAGATTCAAGAAAGAAAACTGTGATCTTATAATTGTTGATACTAGTGGGAGGCACAAACAAGAAGCTTCTCTTTTTGAAGAAATGCGCCAAGTTTCGGAAGCAACGGTATATCCCCTTGTTGCTATATGTGTTTGATATTTATTTCCAAAATCCATTAAATGCTAATATATTTTATTTGTGTTTTTCAGAAACCAGATCTTGTTATATTTGTTATGGATAGCAGTATTGGTCAGGCTGCTTTTGATCAAGCCCAAGCATTTAAGCAGAGTGTTGCAGTTGGAGCTGTAATTGTTACCAAAATGGATGGCCATGCAAAAGGTGGTGGTGCTCTTAGTGCGTAAGTGTTATGAGGATAATTGCATATTATTTACTATCAAGTATCAACTTTTGCAACTATGAACATATGAATTTAACAGCTAGTAATCTTACTTGCAAATGACACTGTTTAAATGAACAAATGCATTTAAGTGTTACGGTGTTACCAGTATAATGCACTTGTCTGGAATGCAAGTGCATTGCAGATTTTGCAACGTAAATTTTAACTACCCTTGTGATTTAAATCTTACATTTACGCAACAAAAATTAAACTTTTCATCATCTAAAGGATTTGGAAATTAATATTATAAATGGATGTGTTTGTATATATTTTTGTGTGTATTTAATGTGTACATGTGTAATTATGTGGTTTGGATACCTTACACTTGGTAATTTTATATGTGCAGTGTTGCAGCAACAAAGAGTCCTGTCATATTCATTGGAACTGGAGAACATATGGACGAGTTTGAAGTTTTTGATGTTAAGCCATTTGTCAGTCGTCTATTAGGTGTGTATTTTTTTTATTTTTATTTTCATCTCATTCATTACATTATTATTTATCAGGAACATGCTACAGATGTCCAAATTCCTAAAAATATTTAATCTTAGTCGTTTCAAATGGCTTTTTGAACTAGGAATGGGCGACTGGTCTGGGTTTATGGACAAAATTCATGAAGTCGTTCCTATGGATCAACAACCTGAACTGCTTCAGAAGCTGTCAGAAGGAAACTTCACCTTGAGGATTATGTATGAGCAGTTTCAGAACATACTTAAAATGGGTCCTATCAGCCAGGTTATTACTTGTACCCTATTGTATTAAGTGTTCAATTGAATTTTTTTTTCTTTGATATTTTATGAGGGCGAGCCCTGGTGCAGCGGTAAAGTTGTGCCTTAGTGACTTGTTGGTCATGGGTTCGAATCCGGAAACAGCCTCTTTGCATATGCAAGGGTAAGGCTGCGTACAACATCCCTCCCCCATACCTTCGCATAGCGAAGAGCCTCTGGGCAATGGGGTACGAAGTTTTTATATTTACATTTGATGTATTAAGTGTTGATTGTTGCTATATAATCACCTAATAATGGCTGCTATTTCATTTTGAACTAATTTCTTGGTTGATTTATGTAGGTTTTTTCTATGCTTCCCGGATTTAGTGCTGAATTAATGCCAAAAGGCCGTGAGAAAGAAAGCCAGGCAAAAATTAAGCGTTACATGACAATGATGGATTCAATGACAAACGAAGGCAAGCATTATGTTTTGATTGTTGTGAAGATCAACTTTATGCATACACGATTCTGGTCCTCATTAGAATTACATACCCTCACATGCTAACCTTTAATTGCTAATACGTTTCAGAGTTGGATAGTTCAAACCCCAAGCTCATGAATGAGTCACGCATGATGCGGATAGCTCGAGGTGCAGGTCGTCAGATTAGGGAAGTGATGGAGATGTTGGAAGAGTACAAACGTCTTGCAAAGATATGGAGCAAAATGAAAGGGCTTAAAATACCAAAGAAAGGTGATATGAGTGCCCTATCCCGAAATATGAATGCCCAACACATGAGCAAAGTCCTTCCTCCTCAGATGCTGAAGCAAATTGGTGGCATGGGTGGGTTACAAAACTTGATGAAGCAGATGGGATCCGCCAAAGACATGATGGGAATGGGAGGAATGTTTGGTGGTGGTGGTGGTGGTGATTAGTTAATTGGCTTGTGAGCTGAGGATTGTTCCTGACCATAGCCACTGTCATTGCATTGTGGTGTTTTACAACTAGACTCGATTGAGCAGGTTATGCAGTTCAATCGGTGTTGGAGTGCCATCTGCAATAGCCGCAATGGGTGCAAGTGTCTCTTTTTGTAAAATTAAATCCTTCTTCCCTTTTTGTGTATATTTACTTATTTATTATTCAGAGCAATCAAAGTAATCTTATTAGAAATTTTCATAGTCTAGGAACATTAAAAACAAAAGCTATATTCCTCGGATCATGCTTGTCTCGTTTTGGATTCTGCTCCAGCTGAATGTTTCATTTAATTCTAGCAGACAGCTTAAGCACTGTTACTGTTAGGAGCTAGTTCTGTTTCTGTTTGTTTTTTTTTCTGCATGATTATTTTTTTTTATTGATTGATGGAAGAGGCGATGAGGTTTATATTCAGGTATTAGATTTGTGGATTACAATTGATTGGTACAATGTGTTAGCCGTATTGACTCCAACTATTCATATTAATTTCGGCGGAACAATAAACGGACTGTTGTTTCCTGCACCTACAAGTTACTTCATGCACTTTTTTTTTTCTTTTGAAATGATCAATCCGGAATATAAAATTACGTTATGGAATGATTACATATTTTGATTTGACGAGTCCAAGTTTAAACAAATCAACTCAAAATTTGTTTATTAAAATAAACAGAAAATTATATTTTTAAGTATAAGCAATTTAATCAACCATACTTAAACAAAATAAACTATTTATTTTATTTAATAAAAATATTTCTTTTAACAAATATGCTTTAAAAATGATAATGATGATCGACTCGCAAGGACAGTGAAACCAAACAGTTGCAAAATAAAATTATAGACCATAATTAACAGAGAAGTAACCCAATAATAAAATATATTAATAGATACAGATGTAGTGTTGAACATGCTATCTTTTTTTTTTCTATTTTGTAAATAGTAACTATAATATTATAAGTATATCTACTTTTCTGTTTGCTCTATCGCATTCTTTTCTATTTTGTTAATGTGTGTTGTTCACTGAGAAGATCATCTACATGTCACATGGTTTTATGCGCAAGAGTTAGGCACACTAAATCGATTAGTAATTGTATGAGTTCTATGTGGAGGAAGGAATACCCATTACAAATTTTATTTTATCATCATCAAGCAACCCTTTGTACTTTACTAAAAAGTGTACCCTTTTAAATGATACACTGCCATAAAATGAAATGGAAGTACATGCATAATAGTTGATGAAATTATTAATTTTTATTTTTCGATTATAATTAAAAACATAATTTATATTGCAATTAAATTCTATTCCTATAAAAAAAAGATAATGTGTCATCGTTAAAATAATTTGTATCATAATTAATTAATTTGATTACTATTAAAAACACAACAAATATTGTAATTAAATAATTAAAAGCAAAAAAAAAATTGAAAACACGATTTCACTGTGTATCTAGGTTTCTCTAAAAAAAACTGTGTATCTAGATTTAGATACACAGCAAAAATGGATTATGTTGAATTAACAAAAAAATTGTCTTGTGTAGTAAAATAGAGGAGATCAACAGTGTCTTTTCGCTCGATTTTAAAAAAGTAACGGGGGAAGATCATTAATTGTGGCGGAAATAACAGTCCCCTAAATTATGGATTGGATAAAAACAGCAGATCCGTTAAAACGGGATGGATCGGATTCAGTTAATGGATTTTCTTCTCAGGCAATATAATATATGAGAAAAAAGGTTATACTGTCACAGATGCAAAAGGCAAATGCTGCCCCCAGGAACTGATAATTGAAATCCTGTTGAGGTTGCCGCCAGTGAAGTCTCTTGTTCAATTCAAATGCGGGTCTAAATCATGGCTTTCTTTGCAAAATTACAAAAAGAAACATCCAAGGAACAAAAAGAAACAGGCTTTTTTCTTTTCTTTTCTTTGTTACGCCTTTACTATCTTCTGGATACTCGTCTTATATCATGATTTATGAAATTCTTGGGGTATATTAAAGCATGAAAAAAATAATAGCTAGAATGCTGAATTGCTATTTCATCATGTTCTGTTTGACTGTTTTAGGAATATTCCATCGTGATTTTTATTACCGTGTTATTGTTTGCAATTTATATTCTTCCACTCATTCACAGGCTTTTTAGCTTAGCCTTAATAGTGAGTTTATTACATTTTTCTTGCATGATATGTAGCTAAATTTTAAATTGGGACAATGAGTTGATAGTTGAAGGAACTGAACTAGATAAAACGTTACTATTAATGTTGATATCTAATTCAGTCTAAGCTACATGACAACATGTTGTGAAGTCAATATTAACAATCTTGGCTTCCATGCATGCCAAATCAAGGTGTTTATTTTTATATTCATTCATGTCTTGATTAACTCAAATTACCATTACTTTGATGAAAGCCACATTTTATGAATCCAAAATTACTCTTTTTACTTCATGTATTGGCTTGACCGCTTTAATATGAAGTAGCCAAGTTGTGCAGGCTGAAATGCTACTTCATAGCCATGCTGCAGTAGATAGCTTAATAATTTTTAATTGTCAAAGTATGATGCTTAGCTTTTATCTCAATGTAAATCACATGTAGGTTTGGAAATTCAGCAGCAACATAATGTCAATGTGGTTTTGTAGCTCTGTTTTTTTTATATATTTCTAATGGTATGTGCAATCACATACATATTGAATCTTCATCAATGAATGTTTTAATTAAACATTGTTGATTTGCAATAATGGAATTCACAATTGATTTTGTCTCGAGGTTTGATCTGTCCTGCATAACCAGGACCTCGTTCTTCTGCTCTTCAATGCAGTATAGAAAGGCCAAATGAGTATAATTCCCAGTAACCCGTTTCCATAGTGCCACTGAAATTGGTGCGGTTCTGATGATGGGTCTTCATTTTTAGGAACATGAAACTCCTTTACCATTCCCTGTGTTTCCACAAACATGTATCAAAAGTCCTTTTTCCATGTGGTGTGCGTGTTATGCCAAATCATCTTTAATTTGACCTTAAGTTAAGATTTCACGAAATCACCTTGATAGCTTCTTGAATGAACAACGCTGTAATCAACATGCTAAAAAGCTCCTCCGCAACCCTCGTAAATCTGTTAATGATATTGCCAGCATTGAATATTGCTAGAAGAAACAGCGGGAGTGTTATTATTTATCTTACATGCTATGGATGTCCAAGTTCCTATAAATTTTTAATCTTTAGTCAAGTAAAACTGCTTCAAAAGCTGTCAGAAGGAAACTTCACCTTGAGCTGGGCATTATTGCTGACCATAGTGCTTTTGAACTAGACTCAGCTTGATCAGGTTATGCAGTTCAATCGGTGTTGAATGTGCCATCTGCAATAGCCGCAATGGGTGCAAGTGTCTCTTTTTGTAAAATCCTTGTAAGATTACGTTTTTTTTTTGTACACTTATATGATTGCTCTGCATACTAAAATTAAATATACACAAAGGGTTTTAATATGCATAGCAATCATAAAGTTGTCAAACAAAAAAGACGTAATCTTACAAGAATTTTTAGTAGTTGAGTATCATTAAAAACAAAAGCTATATTGATTGATGGAAGTGTCAAACTCAGGTATTAGATTTTTCGATTACAATTGATTGGTACAGTAGCCGCAATGACTCGAACTATTCATATCAATTTTGGCGGAACAATAAACGCATTTTTGTTTTTTTAAGATCGGCTCGGAACGAATGGCAGTGAAACCATACAAGTGCAAAAATTTATAGACCATAATTAACAGAGAAGTAACTCAATAATAGATACACGGTGTAGTATTGAACAA
Organism: Glycine max; assembly: GCF_000004515.6. Classification (NCBI taxonomy): domain Eukaryota; kingdom Viridiplantae; phylum Streptophyta; class Magnoliopsida; order Fabales; family Fabaceae; genus Glycine; species Glycine max. Next base: position 44,590,533 of record NC_038249.2, read on the forward strand.
GCTATCTTTCTAAGAACTTGCTTAGGACAGTTTTTTGCAAATGGATTTCTTCACCGTCCTCTTCGGAATTGATATTTGCATTTAGAGCACAACGAATAACAGAATTGATTTGTTTCCTTAAACTGGCATTGTCAACAAACATATGTGCCAGCATCTTTCTCAATTCATCATGAGTTTTCCCAGTATTGTCTGTGGTTATATCCCGGGTCTCTTCAACAGCAACAACAGTATCTTCTACATCTTGTGCCAAGAGCTGTGCCTGTTCCAATATTTGCATACAGCATGTAACCAAAACAGTGAGTAGAGAGGGCAGTAAATAGAAGGCTATATAGGGCAGCATAGTAAAACATAGTATAACCCCAATGACAATTGCCAAGTGAACTTTCAGAATCCTGTCTTTTTATTGAAATAGTTAATTTGACAGGACTCTTCATTCACACACAAAGTATCATTTAAATTCCTACTGACACCAAAAACATACTGCACGTAAACCACAGCCATTGTAATACTCTGGAAGATCCATCATTTTGCATGGCTCTCATGAAAACCGATGCCAATGGATATAATAATGGATAAACAATGGAGTGTAATGTCCAATCATGGAGCTACAAAATAAGTTAGAGTAGTAGGGAGTAAAGAGGAGAAAACCAGAGGGGCTGGGGAGATAAAATAATTTTCAAGAATGGGATAGATAAATAGATTGTAAACGCAATTAGTAAAATCATGAGGACTTAATGTCTAAATGCACAAAATAAAAACCAGACCACCAGTAATAGCCTGCACCGTATTTTCTAAGTGCCCCAGAAAATAAATATCTAAGGACAAAATTGTTGCTCAAGGTGCATATCATACCTCTGCAAGCAAGAGACCAATCCGATTATCTGATGTTGCTAATAAATCCAGAGCATCAGATGGCAAAGTGTCGATATTTAGTTTATCTTCCTCTTCAACAAGGAAATTTACACTACACTCCCGAAGCCTCTTCTGAAGGATTGCACACTCATGCAGCAACTTTGTATTTGCATTATGTGAATTTTCCATTCTTTGCTTTTCCTTCTGGAGGATTCTCTGAATACCATGAAAACAATTGGATTTTCAAACTTTTAGGACACCACAGAACATAATATTTGAATCATTTTGTCATTAAAAAAAGATTATAAATAAGAAGAAATTTCAAATTTGTGTGGGAAAAAAAAAACCGTAAAGATTTTAGAAGGAACTAGTCAAAATAGATTAATTGCATGCGTTTGTTTACAAGTCAATTTGATACTTTCCAAGTCTAAATGTATATATATATATAAAAAAAAAAAAATCATCAGTGCTAGTTGACATCCAAGAACCAGAAAAGACCATACCTCCAAATCTAACTTCTCCTTCATCAATTCACTTAGCTGCTGTTTCAGTTCTAACTCAGAATTTCTAAGGGATTTTACCTCCTTTATTAGAACCTTCAAATCTGTCTTTGATTTCATCTCAAACTCATCATGATGTTTTTGCAAGTGCTTAAATTGTTCTCTAGCTACATCTAGCTCTTGCTGCAACATTTGCTTCTCCTGAATGACAGATTCTTTCGTAGATTCTGCTAGCAGCCTTTCATCCTAAAACATTATAACTTTTCACTAAAAGCCCACCATAATGCAATGATAAGAGATGTTGATTAAAGTAAATTATCACAACAAACCTCTTCCAACTTCAATTTCATTTCTGTCTCCAGGCATTTCCTCCGAAGTTCCTCCATATCCCACTGCATTTGTGTAAACCTTTCTTTTTCAGTCAAAACAGCCTGCTGCATGTTTTCTCGGCAGTTCAGTCGAGTTGTTTCAAGTTCAACTTCCAAATCTTTGACCTACAAGTAAAAAGAAATATTAGAACATATAACATAAAAAAGCCCAATAAGACATCATCATTTCATGTCATTTTTCCAACATGAAATTCTGACTTTCTAATGGCAATGTGCTGAATATGAACCACAGGCACATAACTAAATCTATGGCATGGCATTGATTCAAGGTTTTAAGAACTGGGAACAAACAATCTACCAAGGAAAAACACCATACAGGTGGTGAATATTTATCCTAACTATATTTAGTGTAACAAATAAAGCAAGTGACAAATGAAAAATTCTAGGTTTAATTACTCATTTGGTCCCTATAGTTTCATTATTTGTACTTTTTAATCCTTATAGTTTTAAAATTATTTTTTTAATCCCTATAATTTACATTTTAATTCTTTTTTAGTCCCTGTAATTTGAAAGTGATTTTTTTAATCCTTATGATTTGCATTTTAATTCTCTTTTAGTCCCTATAACTTGAAAGTGGTCTTTTTAGTCCCTATTGTTTACATTTTAATTCCCTTTTAGTCCTTACCATCAAAATATGAGTAATATTATTAATTACAATTAACTACAAAAATATTAGCAAGAATTCATAACTAATTTATCGCAAGATAATTTGTAATAAAAAAATACTTGATAATTTATAACTAATTTGTAGCTTATTATTTTTATATATATTTTTACAGTAAGGACTAAAAGGTAATTAAAATACAAATTATAGGGACTAAAAAGATCACTTCCAAACTATAGAGACTAAAAGAAAATTAAAATGCAAACTATAAGGACTAAAAAATCACTTTTAAACTATAGGGACTAAAAAAGAATTAAAATGTAAACTATAAGGACTAAAAAAATCTCTTTCAAACTATAGAAATTAAAAAGATACAAATCGTGAAACTATAGAGACCAAATGAGTAATTTAACCAAAATTCTATTTTAGAATTCAATAATAAATGAAAAATCTTAAACATACACAGGATACCTTTGTCACAAGATATTGTCTTGCAGCCATTTCTTGATTCAATCTTGCTATAAGATCTTCAACATCAGCTTTTGCAGTGACCAATCTCTGTTTCTGGGTATTAAGAATTTTGTTCAACTTGTGCCGCTCATCCAATGGAAAAGTCAAAAATAAATCTGAATTTCTTGAGACTTCATGGCTCCCAGCAAGGTTATGTGAAGCATCCTGAACCAAAGTGGTCGTAGTTAAATTTGATGTTTCAGTATTCCTTAGAGAACTTAAGTCACTTCTAATGCTTTCTGTTGACAATCTCTTAACATGAGCATTCAAGTTATAATCTCGTACAGCAGGTGTAAACTCAGTTCCATCTAGGTGAAGAGCTATAGCATCAGCAGTATACCCAGTGACTTTGTCTGTAATATTATCCTTATAAACGAAGTTTTCGCTGGATGTGGCATAATGAACATCCGTTTCAGTTGGATTAATTAAGCCATGTTCCAATGTTGAATTATCCATAATTTGATCAGAACGGTTATCCATTCCATGTTGTGGTGTTCCCAGCTCAGAAACTTCATCGTTACCAGGAACTATTGCTGCAGATGAACCATGAGCTTTTACAGAACCAGGTGAGGTATCTTGGATCATTTGTGAGGGTGTAGTAGCATTGGCAGATGCTTCATCCGAAACATGCTCGTTCACATCATGAAATGCTGGAAAATATCAGCAACAAAAGGGTGTTAAATGCTTGTGGAACATCATGATGGACTGTTTTTCATACTCTTCCAAATAATGAACAATTATTTAAGACATAAAATGACAAAATGTTGTTATGTTTAGGTTTACGAGGAAAACAGAAAACATACATGATCTAGCAGCAGCTTCTAGCTCAAGAAATATTGCCACCGGGGCACTTCTTGATACATCAACGTCCGATAACAACTTTTCCATCCAATCAGCTAATAAAAGGCGTCGCTGAAATCAAGGAATTTGTAAGTATCAAAATCAACTAAGAGTTGTTTGTGATTTGTGAAATAGCATTGCAGTGATAGTAAATGATGTAGGTACCTCTTCCAACACAGTGTGACTTTTAATTCTGAGTATCTTTTTGGGTGGAGGTGTAGGCAGATCTTTTATGGGAAATTCCTTTTTCAGCTGAAAAAATGAAACAAAAATAAATATCGAAATTCTTTTTTCTCCACACAAGGCAGAGACAAGTACACACACTTACTTGAGAAAAGAGATTGACGAAATCACTAAATCTGCGTAGTAATAGTCGAGAAGTGGTGATTGCTTGGGGAGATTGTACACCGACTTGAACCCTAAAAAACTAGAGAGAGAGAGAATAAACGTTAGAATGGAAGATAAGAAGAAAAACGGTAGAAAGGAAGTGTTATACTATTATTATTATATATACTAACGGCGACGGGATCAGAAGGAGGGGATTGGGGAGCGGTAACCCATGAAGGAAGCGTGACGCAGAAGCTCCATCCGGTGGGAGGATGACGCGGCCAAACAGTGCTGCGACCCTCCCATAGGCGCGGCGGAGGGCTCCAATCCATGCCCAGTGGGAGAGGTGAGGTTCCGTCGTGGTGATGGGCTGAAACGGCATCGTGGCGACGGGCCGAAACGGCGTCGTTTGGAAAGAGGTCATCGTCGTATAAGTAGGGACGATGATGATTGTAAGTGAAATTGGGGTCGAACACAGGTACGTCGGGACCCAACCAGTGCATATGCATCCTTTGCTGCAACTTCAACTCTCTCCTTCTCCCTCACTTCAACCTCAACTCTAACCCCTAATCATCCAAACTTCAAACCTTTTATTTTTAAATATATACATCATTTTTTTACGAGATTACACAGAAACTAGCAAGTATTAAATGTATTTGTATAAAATAATTAAAAATAGGGTTAATTATATTGTTAGATTTGTGAGAATCTTGTCAATAACATACAATATTTAAGGATCAAGTTTCACAGTAAGTTATATTTTAAAAGATTAATTTAATATTAAGTTGGAGAGTTAATGAATTAATTTATTTAATATATATTTTTTATTTTATAAGGATCAATTATCTTTCCATCACATATTAACACTAATTTAATTATTATCATTACATCACATCACATTTTTTATAGATAAATACATTACTTATTCTTATTTAAAATTACTTTGTTTGTATAAAATAATAAATATATTAGTTAACTAAATTACACACTTAAAAGTATTTTGATTCTTTTAATTTAAAATATTCTTCATCATCCTAATTATCATGAATTAAATTAACCAGAGTTAATAATAAAAATTAAAAAAAGTGTTAAGAGTCTAAAAATAAATAAAATCATAACTTAAGAGTTAATAATATCTTCATATTGTTTTTTTTGTTGTTATTTATTACGCCGGTATATTATGCGTAAAAGGAAATGTATATATACAAAATTTATTAAAATATAATTTAACTTTAGCTTCAAATTTATTTTTCACCCATATAAAATTTACTGGATTTTATTCAGTGAATTTTTCATTTGTTTTGTGTCCATGTGATTTTTTTTCTTAAAGTAAAATTCATATTCAAGTCTATGTAATCAATAAAAAAATATTATATTTACATTAATTATATATGTAATTAATATAATTAATGTAAAAAAAAATGTTACATTTACATAACTTGCATAATTGATATAAATTTTATTATCATTACAATGTAAAAATGACACATTGTAATTTTATAAAGACAGAAAAATAAACTAAAAATTTGTAGGAATAAATTCTGAATTTTATCAAATTGACAACGAGGAGAAACATAGTAGGTGTAAAAAATTTATTAATATACAAAAATTTATTTATACTTTTTGCTTGTCCCTTAAACATTTTCTTGATTTGTGGTACCGATGACATCAATAGAGTCATAGAGGGAAATTGATTGTTGACCTTACCCCTGAATTGAACCAGACTACTACCGAGGTATTAAATACCATCAGCCATCAGGTCTATTACCGTTCAGAATTGCAATATGTGTTTTCTGATTATACATCTACATCATTTATGAGCGTTTTTGTATTTTCTTCAAAATACTACACTTAATTTTAAGGTTAAAAATAAAAATGATATTGAATCATCAAGTCATTATATCAAACTGTCAAAAAAAAAAGCCATTATAACAAAAATATCACGTAGGTAAGTAACCTGAAATTGAACATTATTATTGTTTTTAACCGACTCTTAATTGTTGTTCTCTAATTTAGATTGTTATGGTTGCTTCACTTTAACATGAAAATCAATCCGATCCACCCTTTTAGGACACTCACAAGAAAAGCGTGCACACTTTAAGTTTTGGGCCGATGTTGCAGTAAACCTGTGAATGAACTGTGCCTGGCTGCACCTTTCATATTGCAATGCAGCCCCACTGTCCCTGATCCTGATCTTATCTTTATATCATGTTGAAATGTTGATATTGCTTATCTACAGCAAGCTCAAAGGGTCTTCCTCTTCTCTCCTTTCCACTCCTCTATAATTCAATTAATTCTGCTATATATTTGGCTGCTTCAGGATTTCAACTTCCATGCTTTCTTCAACAAGTCCTGTTATGCTTTTCCACAGCTTTCTTGAACTTCTTATGCCTAGTGCAATTATTGATGTGGCATAGAAGTTTAAGAAAAATGTGGAAAAACATGTCAAATCTAGGACTTAATTGGTTCTAAAAAATCCCACACAATAAGCTTCTTCTTTTTTCAGTTATTGCATATGCCACAAATAAATGGTGGTCTAATTGGAAGGAGATCATCAAACTCATCCCACAATAATATGAATTCAAATTTCACTACCAATATGAATACTATGTAGATGAACGATTTGTAAGTGTTTTATAAGTATTCTTTAACTCACCTAATTCATCTAAACTTTTCATCACACAAAAAAAGCCATAGCATATGCCACATATAGGACTTGGTGTCCTGGTTGTAATATCCAAAGCCAAAGCCTCGTGTACTTTGAGTATGACTGCTGCTCCTCCCTCTTTTCTTTTCTTTTTCTAAAAATGTTTCTTCAAATCATATATATATTGTTTTCATCATCTATAGTCTAGCTCTGACCTAGTTATATAGAGTCATATGCAACCTTTCTGTATATTAATTTATTTATTTTCACTGTTTCAATGTTGTCTATTTAAAGTTTTGCTGTACATGGCAATTTTTTTGGTAATTCACTGAGTAGCAAATTTTCCAACGTTAAATCTTAAATTGAAAGTAATGATAAACGGTGAAGCAGAAAAATAGTTGATTCTAAGTTTTTTTAATTAAAATATTAAATCGTTCAGTTTAACAAGATATCTTACGATATTGTCAACGAATGAGTCTCTGAACCTAAAACAGTTTGGAAATAAGGCACAATAATAATAAAAAATAAAACCTACCAGCACACAATCAAGCAGTGCAAACAAAAGCAACGTGTGAATAAAAATTGCAAAACTCTCATGAAGCAAAAAAGCAAGGAATTGGCCTAAATCAAAGATCTGTGATATATCCAAAAATGTATGTCCTAAAAACAAATGTTATTTTATAAAAGCTTCTTCAAAGTTCAAACTTTTTTTTTACCAATTCAAAGTTCAAATTTATTCAAGAGTTCCTTAATCTGATAACGTTGAATTATAATTTTGACCCCATAATTCAAAAAGTATTCATTTTTTTATCATCTAATTACAAGAAGAATTAGTAGGAAAAAAAATTAAAATTACTAGTATTTTTGTCATGCAGAAGATAAATGTTTATATTTATATAACTAAAATTTATAAAAAATAAATAGTTTTAAATATACGAAATATATTATAATCTAAATTTGCAATAATTAAAAAATTAAATATAAATTATATTTTGGATTCATATAAAAATTATATTATGATTCAAGATTATTTTTAATCATTGATTATTTATTTAAAAATGATTAAAATTAAATTTATTTAAAAAGATAGAATTCTAAAGATAAAGTATACATATATTTCTTAGATTTAGGATTTTTTTAAACATAAAGATATTGAAATCACACAAAATCTTGAATGGTTTGTTCTTAATAAATTAATAAAAGGGAAACGTGTTTGAAACCCTTAATTGGGTTATTGGCATTGGCATTGCCTGGGAGTGACTGAGTAGTAAGTGGCGCTTCCCTTCCATTCCAACACGTTCGTTCGTTCGTTCACTGCCTTCTCCTCCTTAGGCTACGTTCGCCGCCGCAGCCCGGAAAGGTTTTTCTTTTTCTCTCTTTTTTCTGTCTATCGGTTATGTATTGTATATATCCTTTTCCCTCTTTCTGTCTCTGTTTCTGTTTCTGTTTCCGTTTCTTTTCAAAACAATCAAATGCACTGCTACTGAATTCGTTTTTGTGTGTCTTAAAAAATTGATTGTTTCGTGCATCACGAGTTTGTGTATCGTTTTCCCGTTTCTTCTGTTTTATCTCTTTATAAGATCTTAACGTCCACTGTAACACTTCCCTTCCCATTGAATACTGGTGAGACTGAGAGCGTGGGGAAGAGTTAATTTTTCGTCCTTCAATCTTATACAGTTATATGGTTTATCAAGAGTATTAGGTTTTGCTAAAATCATTCTTTACCCTCCGTGAACGGTGCCATCTTCCTTTCACGCATTCACTAAAAAAAAATTGTGTACCCCACTTGTTTGTGATAAAGAGTAAATTAGTGGTATTTTAAAAGATTTGTTCTATAAAGTTGTAACTTTTTAAAATCCTTCTTTTAGGAAACAAATTGGTGTATATCAGCTATTTCTATGTACAAAAATGATTGGTGGACACCCGGGAGCTATTTGAAGCCTAGTGAGAGAAAGACAGAGAAGTTTATGGCTAAGTTTTATATATTTCTAGTATAAAATTATTACATTGAACACTGTATCTTCTATATGATATATTTGAAGTTATTTTCTTATTGTCTCTAAATCTTATGATTCATGGTTTAAAAATTAGCTTGGTGATTTACGATTTTGAATCTCAATTTGGTAACCTTTTGTGATTGATTGATAACTATGCTCAAGACCACAAGCTTCTTTTGTTTTGTAACACTTGCCTTCCCTTGTTACTTTTATAATACTATTGCTATAAGAGATGATTATAATTCTTATCCTGCTTTCTTAACAAATAAGTGATGTAATGCAGGTCCGTTTCAACCACTTTTTAATTACTCTTCTAATGATTTTCTCTTAATTTGTCTTTTAGGATTCAACCTTCTGTCATGTCAATGGAGTATGATATACCTGATTCTGAAATACAACAAAATAGCAGGAGAAGAAAGAAATCTACTGTCTGGGAACACTTCACTGTGAAAATGGATGGACCTGGATGTGCCAGGGCTTACTGTAAAAGATGCCAAAAATCATTTGCTTATCTAAAAGATTCAAAACAATCTGGCACCAGTCATCTCAAGAGACACATTACTTTGGGAATCTGTCAGAAAAATCAACGAATACCATGTTCCAAAACCGATGCCAATCCACCAAAGAAACGAGCAAGAGCAAAACCTTGTTTTGCTGCTATCTCATTTGATCAGGAGCGTTGCAACAGTAAGATTGCTAAAATGATTATTTTACATGACTATCCACTTCATATTGTGGAACACCAAGGTTTCATTGATTTTGTTCGAGCACTACAACCCCAGTTCAATCCACTGAGCTTTAATGCTATTCAAGGGGATTGTGTCTCTATGTACCTCAGAGAGAAGCAAAACCTATTGAATCTTATTGATGGGATTCCTGGACGAGTCAACCTCACCTTGGACTTATGGACTTCAAACCAAACATCGGCCTATGTTTTTGTTCGAGGGCACTTCGTTGATGGTGATTGGAACTTACATCATCCTATACTTAATGTATTCATGGTACCATTTCCTGATTCTGATGGTTCCTTAAATCAAACTATAGTGAACTGCCTAAGTGATTGGCATTTGAAGGGTCGGCTATTTACTCTTGCACTTGATAAATTCTTCTCCAATGAGACTTTGATGGGAAAGCTGAGAAGTCTCCTCTCTGTTAATAACCCTGTGATCCTCAATGGTCAATTGTTAAGCCAGAACTGTTATGCTCGTATGCTTAGTCGCCTTGCATTAGATGCACTATCAGCTATGGGAGAAACTATTGATAAAGTTCGGGAGAGTGTAAAGTATGTGAAATCTTCTAAGTCTAATGAAGGGAATTTTTTGAATCTGAGGCAACAACTTCAAGTTCCTAGTACGACGAACCTTTTAATTGATGACCAAAATAAATGGGACACAATATACCACATGCTTGTTGCTGCTTGTGAATTAAAGGAAGTTTTTGCTTGCTTTGATGCCTCTAATCCTGATTTCAGAACAACTCTAACAATGGATGACTGGAAGCAGGTGGAAAAACTCTGTGCATATCTGAAGTACTTGTATGATGCAGCTAACATTTTAACTTTTCAACCATACCCAACTGCAAATGTATTTTTCCTTGAAGTGTCCAAACTTCAGGTGGAGTTGACTTGTGCTGCCTTAAGCCAGGATCCTTTCTGTAGTCGTTTGATTATGCCTTTGCAAGAGAAGTTTGACCAATATTGGAGAGAAAGCTGCTTGGTCTTGGCTGTTGCTGTAGCCATGGATCCAAGATATAAAATGAAAATTGTGGAATCCACTTTTGCTAAGATATTTGGTGAGAATGCTGACCAATGGATAAGAATTGTTGAGGATGGTCTTCAAGAGCTGTTCCTTGAATATAATATCATACAAGTGCTTCCTTTTGCAGCAACAAATGATGATGAAGGGAATGAGGCTATGATAAAGACTGAGACATCTCAAGAATTTGATGGATCTCTTTTTGGTGCTGATGATGGACTTTCTGATTTTGAATTTTATATATCCGATTTTACATGTAACCAGCAATTTAAGACGGAATTGGATGAATATCTTGAAGAGCCTCTAGAACCCAGAGTACAAGAATTTGATATTCTGAGCTGGTGGAGAATAAACGGATTGAAGTACCCAACATTGTCTAGACTAGCATCTGATATTTTGTGTATGCCAATATCCACCCTCTCTGCAGATGCTGTTTTTGATACAGAAATTAGAAAAATGGATAGCTACCGGACTTCATTAGACTCCTTGACTCTTGAGGCCCTTATTTGTACCAAGGACTGGTTCCAGTATAAATCATTACCCATGAATGTTCCAAATGCACTTGTCAAAGTTGAATGTTAGGTATAGGTTTCCTTGGAATAGATTCTCAACTAGCTTTTAGGTATTTAATTTTTGGTGCTGTCATTCAGGTCAATTAACTTTTGTGATTAATTGTCCGATTTTTTGTTACTTGTTTATAATATAGAGTTGATATTGTTCTAATCTTTTGTCCAAGCAAAGTATCAACTGTATTCACAGGTTTAACCAAAAACCTGGAATTTGGTTATATTTTGCCTTTGAATAGACTTTAACCTCATGTCACGGATGTAAAAACCTGGAATTTGGTTATATTTTGCCTTTGAATAGACTTTAACCTCATGTCACGGATGTTTGGTGTTCACACACCAATAGTGAAACATTATCTTTTCTCTTTTCTTGATTGGAAAAATAAAGATACAATATTTTATTATTAAAAAGAAATGATGTTAAGAATGATATAATGAAATTTTGTGGGAATTACATTGATGTATTATAAAATAGATAATATAAGAAAAAAAATGTCACAATATGAAAATTAGTTAACCACAGTATCAATTTTAATAAAAAAATATTTTTTTTTCAATTTATTTTTTATTGAAATTTGATATCAAGAATAAAAAAAAGTTATTGAAATTAACACTTCAATTAAGTGAAGAATATTTTAAAGATAATAACATTAAATAAAAAAACTTAATTAAAATTTTCTTATATTTAAGACAAAAAAATATATTTTTTCTTCTTATATTTAAGACTAGAGGGAGTAATTCTTAAGCTTAAATATGTTTTTGATCTATAATAAACTTATGACTTTTATTTTGGATGTCTAATAAAAAATTTGTTAAAAACTTTTTAGTTTCTGATTTTGTTTTTTCCCCCTAAATTTGTTTAGATAACATGAAGTGATTTAAATAGCACTTTAGGAAACAAAAAGTTAACAAATTTATAATAGATCCAAAACATATTTATGCCTAATTTGATTGTTAAATAAAAATGTTTAAGCCTAATTCGAATTATTTGACATGTTCATCTATATTTTCAATTTATGCCACTTGTATTTAAATTTAAATCATTCCATGTTGTTAGCTAACATGAAACTAATATATCAGAAAGCAAAACAGAAAACAACTTTATCAATTAAGGTTTCATCATGATTGATTGCAAGATTCACAAATTAAATTTGATAAAAGTTGTATTTTTCTTTCTCGAACAAGATATTCAGATTTGGAGTTTAGTAAATGGATTATACTTTAGAGAATAAAGTGAAATAATAATAATTAATTAAAAATTAATGGTTGAGATTATAATTAGGCCTAAATTTTATTATTTATGTATTGTAACACAGTCCTAGCCACAAAGCATTAGATTGCAAGTGAAGTTAACAACAAAGCTTAAGAGGAATGTTACATTCATAGTCTCAGACCCAAACACATTCGTTTAAACGCACTCTCAACTTTTGGGGGCACATCACTCACTTTGTAACTAGCTCTCTTTGTTTGTATCTTTTGATTTTTAATTTTTTATTATTGAATCACAAAATGTCATTGTCATCAAACAACAAATGTCAACAGTGACAAACGACAATAACAAGACTCCAAAGAGAACACCGAGGAAACCTACAACGACAATTATATTAATTGTGGCGAACAGTGACAGGCAGGTTCGTGTAAAAAAATTAAATAAAATCAAAATAGAAACAAATAGAGAGAATCGATTACCCAATTGAGGGCTATAAAAAGTGGTGACGTGGCCCAAAAGTTGATGGTGTGTTTAAGGGAATGCGTCTTTTACTGAGTGGGACCCTACTGGACCACATCTCAAAAGGCTTAGAAGTTAGAAGTACCGTTTCCAATGTTTTTGTCGATGTAAGCCTTTACCCATTCTTCTAACTCGACTACTCGAGTGCTTCCAGGTGCGCACAACTACAAGAGCGCTTCATTCCCATCAATAATGGCAGTCAAAAAAACCTATATATATCTCTTTCGGACATTTGATGAAAACCCTTAGAAGCAAAATCGTTGTGACCTTCATTGATAAACTGTTTAATAATGGACGTCCAAGAAATTGCATCTCGAGTCATAACATAAAAAATACCTTGTGGCTTGTGTACACAAGAAAAAAGTGAGCATTAACAATAGTCACAAAAATTGAAGGCATCCTACTCTTGCCTTCCATTTGTCTGCTTAACATGTGGAAATTAAATTATCATGCACAAGCCGACCAACAGATCAAAAAGACAACATATTAAACAGCAAACAAAGTTGCAGGCACATAACCATCCTTCTGTTCTAGTGTGAACACAGTGGATGACAAAACTATGCAAACCCCATAGTTGTTACTTAGCTTTCCTTTTAGCACTCCAACTAGTTTGATTGCTTTGAACTCTCCTGTTTGATTGCTTCTCTCCCCCAGCTTGTTTCCTACTAGCCACGTTGCCTGGATTCTTCTTTTCAACTTGATCACTATCATAATCAGTACCAACATCACTACTATCTTTGTCTTCATCACTTCCCCCTGACTTTTTCTTTTTTGAAGGCTTCCTACCTTTAGCTCCAGCCTTTGTCCCCTTCTTTGATTTGACACTTCCCAAATCGTCCACTTCCCCATTTGTTGGTTTTTCAGTGTCATCATCTACCCTTACTTTCTTTGAGGCTTGCCTTTTATTAGGCTTACCAGTTTCTTTTACATCTAGAGATCCACTTAGCTTTTGCAACTCTGGCACGTAAGCAGTTGTCTAAAAGCAACATCATGTGCAGATCAGAAATACATAAAGTATAATTATAAAAAACAATTAATGGCAATGTTCAGAATGACATACCCTGCCACCAGCTGTGATGAAGTCAATTTTTTTCCCTGCTATCACATGAAAAATTATAAATGTTTGGATATAGCAACAAAAGCACGTTTCAATTATTCTTGGCTGGGAAGCAAGGTACATTTCATCCAATATGTAAGCAGAAAAAAAGATACCAACTGAGTAACAAATAAGAGAAATATCAGTTAATTTCTGAAACCTATTGAAAGCATTGCAATAGGAGATAATCTAGTGAGTTTTAAAATGGTCTTCAATGATGCATGGGTGATGTTTTCATTTTCCAAATTTGAGAGATCAATTACATAATATCAATACTCCAATAGCACTCTCCAAGTAAAATGCACTAGAATTTCACCAATATGATATATGAGAATGCATATTAGAACTTTAGTTCTATATCCACAATCTCATAAGAAATTGAAAATCAAACCTAGGATTGGTGGTACCAATCAAGAATAGTAAATGAATACAAGCTTTTCAATTACTCTAACCTTTTAGGCAAATTGCACATGAAATTAAAACATAAGCAGTAAGAAACCTTATGAAGATTGGGTACCATTCATGTAGCACCAAGAAAATGTTTATTTTTATTACACAAAGTTGGGAAGCAAACCATCAACAAAAGCCTTGCCGGGCTTCTTTTCACGTGAATGAAATATCCAATTGGTGGGATACTGACTACTTTCTGCTCCAACTTCAATTGCTTTTTCAATGACCTGTAAAAAGGACCTATTTGTCAACTAATACATATTAGATAAGTATTCTCACCACTTATTTTTCCAGGCTTTTTTCCCCATCGAAAATGAAATAACCATTCAAGAGGAAAACGGCTACAGTCGGCATCAACTTCAACAGCCAAATGAATAACCTACAGGTTTTATTCTCTATATTTGTTTATTAAGTACAGAAGTAACATAAACTACAATCTTCAAAAGAAATCAGTATCCCCACCTCTTTAATGCACTTGCTCAAATTTGAGCAGCTTTCATTAGACAGGCTAGAAGCCACCTGCCGCGGATGAATTCTTGCCTGGAAATAAGGAAAAATAATACGACACTAAGTAAATTTTATAATTTGATTTCTATCCAAGGCCAGAAGGATAATTTATTAACTACTAAGTACAAAAGGATGTCAGCAGATACTAAATCCTGTGAAATGCAAGTTCCAAAACATTTTGAAGCTCATGATATACAATGTAAAGATTAAAGACAAAAAATTAAAATCTAGTAAATAACAATACTTTTTAACAGCTTGATTTCATCTAGATCAATTTCAATACTATATAACACAGGTAGATTTTTCACTACCCAAATAATAAGTTAACCATATATCTGAGTATAAACTTCATTTCATATTCTAACAGAGCATCATCCATCCTCAAGAAGTTGACAGGCTTACTTCCAATTTCACAATGAAGAATCTAAACTACAATGATGATTATTTAGAGGTTTCCCTTCATAAATGTACCATGATATATATATATATATATATATATAACTTCACACTAATAAGACTAAAAATCACTAATAAGAACCCCTCCCAGCATATTTCTACAAAACTAAAATTATGACTTATTTCCCCCTCTGGATTTCAGAACCTCTAGAGTCAGGAGCCTATGAGAAATCTATACAGTAGACAAGATAAAATCAAGTTTATGTGAAGAGCATATTGATCATCTTGTATATGTAGTAATGAATAAGGAAATGGTATTAGTCTTTTAAAAAGCAATAGACTGCCTTCATAAGAGTCATTAATTAAAATTCATGTGATTAAGGCTTTATCCCTATCCACTACAGGATTATATATATAAATTACTAAAAAGACTAAATTGAGAAAAAATATTAAAACTTAAAGCTTAATAAGCCACGTATAAACTCTAAGGCCACGTTTAAATTTCGTTATCATCCACTAAAAAGTAAAAACAATGTGAAACGACAAAGATTTGAAATCATTTAGAAAATGAAGGTTGTACTTACTTGGTATAACACTTCATCTGCCACCCAATTTCCAATACCTGAAATAAAGCTCTGCAAAGATTGAAATTTCAGATCTTTTATAACTGAATACCATATAATGATACACTCAGCTGTAAAAAGAATGTCAAATTCCTATTCACTGTGAAACCAAGAGGAGGGGAATATATATATATAGCACAACATTAAGAAAAAAATAACTAAGCTTGCCCGCATCATAAGTTAGCAAAAGTAATTCATCTAAAACAAAATTTGTTTTGTGCCTACAAAGTACAGACAATGTTTAATCATTTTAACTGTCCCATTTGTCTCATCAATAAACTGCTCAAGCAAAAGTTGTCAATAAGTATAAGTTAAAAGGTCCACAATGAACTTGATTAACGAACAGCATATTTTGACTTCTCAAGCAGAAAAGATCAACACCCATAATTATAACCCCTACCAATGTAAAAACAAATAAAAGGTAGCAAAAGGATGATATATCCCGAAAATAAATAAACAAATTAAAAGATGAGTAAAATACAATCTTTGGGAAATGGGAAGTGATAAAGGAATGCACTTAATACTTGATCAAGTAATAAAGCCTTGATTTCAGTTTTCTTCTTGTGCAAAGACTCCGTAAACTTCTCAAGTGTCATAGGTTCGAAAAGTGCATCAGGACCAAGCTCGGATATGGGAGGCACTGATGTCGGCTATATCAAAGGAAAAAGATATACAGTCAATAGCAAACTACTTCATTAAGAAAATAAAAGAGTGACAATTGGCAAGTACAGTCACAATACATCTTTGAGCAGACGAACTTTAGCAAATCGCCTTTTGTCAGTGAAAGACAACTCCAAACCATCATCTAACTGCATAAATGTGATTTAATCTGATTAATATTCATACAAAGTTCACAAATGATGATATTTGTTGGAGAGAAATTTCTTCTAATCTCAAGCTCCTGGGCATGTTAAGAAAATTGAAAAATTGAAAGACAAATCACCTTCCTACACAGGTACAGCTTTATACTGATTATGCTATCATGTATGGCAATGAAATAATCAGATGTTTTACCACAAAAATTTTAAGAAACGGAACTGAATCAAGTTGACACCCTTCAGCTCCCCACCAATACCAAAAGTGTTATGCATATGTTTATTGAAAGAACTCCCTTCACCAACTATAACTTCTATGGATCTATTTGACCTTCAATATTTTGAATTGCAAAGAATATTCTTTATATTCTTGTGAGATTTATAAGAAAATATTAATTCATTATTTGTCAATCAAAGTCTGCTGTATGCGTAAAGAGCCAAAGTACTTGGGGTTATGGGTTAACAGAGTAGTTCATTGTACTACCTTCATAGCAAAGGATGTAAATTCCGCTGTGTAATCAGAGTCCTAGTGTACAATAAATAAAGGTCCATGCATGGTAATGGTAATGGAACACAACAAACAATAAAGTTCCAGCCTATTCACTCTCCCCATTTCCTCAACAATGTGCAAAGACTTGAACGTTTTAAACTCCAGTAGAACAGACAGTGGAGGAATACAATAAATAACATCCACTTCATTGACAAGAAAACTAATTTTCTTTGATGACATGAAACCAAGCTTTATGGAAGTAAACAAATTAACCTGCATACAATTTTTTGGTTGCCACAAATAGAATCTATCCCAACTGAATACAGATCTTATGAGTCCACAACAAAATGAAATTTAATTTGCCATTAAATCAACTCAAAGAATTGAATCACGTGAGGTTACAAGAGCAGATGGTGAAATAGTTCAAGCATTTCACTCATCAATGGAGTTACAGCTCTTACCTCAATGAAAATTTTTGAATATTTTGAGGGCCACTCATCCTCGTCTTTTACAGCAGACCTACATGCATGCTTATTCTTTAAATCATGACAATAACTTATCAGTATAATAGATAGTATTAGTTAATCATAGCACATAATATGCCTCACCTTTTATAGTTTGTTACTGCAGCTCCTTTAATGTATATAGCACCAGCCATACCTGAGACAGATAGAAGTAGAAACTCATAAGTTGCATATTTGGAGTTAAAAGAGAAAGAGAAAACGAGGAAGCTAGCTAGGGTTTAAGGAGAGAGAGAGGACCGAATTGGAAGGAAGGAAAAGGAGGAGAATCAAGTTGAAGCCACATGTTCTTTCCCTTACGGTGAGCAGCGACGATGAGCTTGCCGAGGACGGAAGCTTGGAAGTCGGAGGGAGAGACACCATGGATCACCTTAGAATCATCGGCGACAACGCACTTTGTTATCCTCTTTCCGACGCAGTTATACTCAACGGCCCTCCTCGCCGCCTCTACCTCTGGAAGCTCCGGCATTGCTCACTCCGCTGCGCTGCTGTTTCCTTGTCAGACTCACTGGCAATTTTCTATTTGGACTGTGCAGTGCTCTTACCCTTCATCTCACTGCAATATATATATATATAGGGAGACTACAAAAATTAAGCAACCTTACCGTTACCTTCTATTTGCTTGATTTTCTAAATGAAGATAAAGACTAAATAAAATTGTATTTTTTTTAAATGACTTGTTTCTTATTCTTATCTTTAGATTTTATAATTTGAAAATGATCTTTTTAATTCTTATAATTTATATATATTTTTTAATTTTTGTAATTTTAAAAATAATCTTTTTATTTATATAATTTTATAATTCTTATTTTTTTATCTTATAATTTAAAAATTATAAGGATTAAATAAAAATTAAAATATAAATTATAAAAATTAAAAAAAATAATTTTAAATTATATAAATTAAAAAATAATATAAATTATATGAACTAAAAAAATTATTTTTAAATTATAAGAAAAAATAAAGAATACACGAGGTACAGATTTCAACTTATAATTCCTTGACTGTTTTATTAATTAAATATTCCAAAGTACTGTGGTATTGGATATTGTATATGATTTTTAATATTTTTTTTACTATTTTTTATATGTACCAATGACAATTACACTCCTGGAAATATTTTTCTTGATCCATTTTAATATTAAGTAACATTTTCTTTGCCTTGATTTCGTGTTGTGAAGTGAATTTTGAGCTTGATTATTATTATAAAATAAAAACTTAATATGATTTTTGTCTTTAAAAAAAATATTTTAATAATTGTAAAATTTAATATATATATATATATATATATATATATATATATATATATATATATATATATATATATATATCATGTTAAGTAACCTTGTTATTTTAAAAAATTGAATGCAAAACAAAAAAAAAATAAAAAAATCCAAAAAAAAACTTTGCACCTAAAGTAAAAAAATAAATTAAGATTTCAAAGGCGTAACATATAAAAAAAATATATACGACTTTGTAAATAAAAAAAAATAAACTGAAATTGTAAAAAATTTATGATTTCATTTAATTAATAAAATAACATTTTTAACTTTAACTCAAAAATCGTACCACTTGTTATGATTTATTTTATTTTTATAATAATTTAAAATCAACCCATATAAAAAAAAGCATAAAAATTTTACATCCATTTGATAAAAAAAACTTAAATATAATCAAACTTATCTAATGGGATAAGGATGAGAGGGACCCATGTGTATGGAAAGGGGGTCTTACCCCCTAAATTTTTTTCGGTCACACTAATTAGTTGCTTTTTCCTAAATGTATGTTATTGTATGTTTTGTATTCGAAGATAGGTTGTATTACAATTTTGATAGAAATGAGAGCTAACATGAAATAAAAAAAAGTAATAAGTTACGAATTTTAATCCAAAAATCGTAATATCTGTTACTATTTATTTCATTTTCGATAATAATATAAAATCCACCCATACGAAAAAGGCATAAAAAATTTACACTCATTTAATAAAAAAGCTTAAATATAATCGAACTTATCTGATGGAATAAGCATGAGAGGACCGATGTGTATGGAAAGGGGGTCTTACCCCCTAAAATTTTTTCTGTCACACCAATTAGTTGGTTTTTCCTAAATTTATGCTATTCTATGTTTTTATTCGAACGTAGATTGTATTACAATTGATAGAAATGGAAACTAACATGAAATAATCGACGGAAATTGATTTAGGTTATCATCTCTTTCTATATCAATTAACGTTATTTATTTGTTTTCCGTGCTTAATCAAATCATAAAAAGATTTATCCTATCTCAATATTATGCTTTGTCACTTTTTAATTATTATATAATCAGTTTTTACTTTTGAATTTTCTAAATTAAAAATAAATAATACACTTCTTTTAAGAAATTTTATTTAAATATTATATTTAATCAAATTTAAATTATTATATAATTAAATTTTTAATCCCTAACTTTTTCTAAATTATAAAATTAACAATAATCTTATTTTTGAGTAAATTATATTGGTATTTTTTGAAATTTTTTTATATTACACATATATTTTATGTCCAGTACATTAAACTCTATTAGGATGGGAATACACAACCTAATCATATTTTTTAAACATTTAAGAAATTGATATTGATATTTTTTTTCTCAAACAAAAAAATGATACGTTAACTAATAAAGTTAAATAATCATATTTAATTGCGTTGATTTCAATTTTTTTTTTAATTTATCATTAATTGGAACTTGATATTAAGGATAATAAAAAATTATTAAAATTAACACTTTAATCAAATGAAAGACATTTTAAATATAATGACATTAAATAAGGTAAAATTATTTAAATTTTTTTATATTTGATAACAAGAAAAATATTTTATTTTTATTTTTATATTTAATACCAAAAGAAATAAAATATAAGGGATATTAGTGTAATATTTTTAAACAATTAAAGGAACTAATATAAAGATAAAAGTATACTAATATAATTTGATTCATTCTCAAAATATGTGTGGTTGCCCTCTTTTGGTTGAAGTCTGGTTTCACCCTTCGGATAAAACTTTGTTGTTGTAGTTTAGATGAAACATTTGTGGTTGAATATAATAAAATATTTAATTTTTTTATTTATAATTTGCATTTAAATTTTAAAATACTCAATCCTCACCGTAAATGTATAAACACAATAAATATTCCAACAACAAAAAAAGGAGATCTAATCTAAATACATGTACATACTCACTTAATTAGCATCGATAGGTTTTATTTTATTCAGAGCTCTAGACTCTAGCAGTCTAGCTACAACTGTGATATCTTTTGCTACATGGATTGCTCTCATTCCTCGCTGATAGTATTTCCAATGTGTATCAGCATAATATCTTGGTTGTTCCTCATTCACCAAACTTTGTTCTGGTCCAATTTCTTTGTTTGGCTCCGGGGTATAGAACATCGCAACAGATATTCTTTCCCTCTTGGAGTTTGCTAGTACCCTATGCACGGGACTCTTGAAAATTCCATTAGTCATTATCTGCAGTATTAGAAAGGAACATTACTATTGTCACATGTATGATCCTTGAAGTGCATTACCCACGCTATGTCATCTCTAAGAGTTAAGCAAAAAGTAGTAACTTTAAGAGGGTAGACAACAAAATTGAAATTCAGAAAAAAGTAAAAAATGAGTGTCATGTTAAGTTGTAATATTATATTGGATAAATAACTACTTTTATTTCTGAATATGTAATTTGTTAATAAATGCATTCCTGAAATATGAAAATATAAAATTTAATCTCTGAAATTATAAAAGTATGACAAATATATACCGTCGTTAACTTTCGTCCATCACTGTTAATAAAATAATTTACGTGGCAAAAAAGGACAAATTTGTCATTTAAATGACTGTCAACCTGACCATCTTTAATTGTCGACCTAGGAGCATATTTCTCATATAATATTTTTTTACTTTTCGTCTTCCTACCCCGTTGAGAAATGCGTCCCTGGAAGATGAAAATACAAGATTTAGTCCTTAAAAATGTAAAAAGTGCGATAAATATATATAGACGTTAACAGTAGATTTGTGAATAATTATTATTATTTGAAAAAAAATTATAATGATTATGACAAAATTTTTGAAGAGTTGTATCACACTCATAAATGTTTGTGTTCTGTTATATATTTTTTAAGCTATCAACATAAAAAAACAATAATTTACTGTAAATGATAAAAAAATTACTGTTTCTGTTTAATTAAACATTATTTATTTAATTATTGTTTATTATAAATTTTCATAATAAAATATGAATGTCTATTAATATATACAATGCTGTCAAATTATAAATTATAATACAAGTTTGTTGATTTTTAAATTAATTTTTTAAATTATATACATTTATTTTTTATTGACTGGTCATTCAACAAATTATAATCTTAAAAAAATCATTCCAAAGTAGGTGAGTGTTTTTTACAAATTAAAAGTGTCATTATAATTGTAATTTTTCCTAAAAATTATTCATAGATCTAATTTAACTATAATATTTTACAATAAACATTTTTTTACTTAAACCTTTTATCAAGCATTAGAATACAAAAAAATTATTTACAAGTTTATAAAACAAGTATTTTTTTTTCTTTTAAATTCAATTTAATTTATGAGTTTTTATCATTAATTTAAAGTTAATAAAGCAAATACAAAAAAAATTATTTATTATATTTTGTGAATTTTAGTTAACAACCAAATTGAAATTTTAAATGTATACTAACTTTAGTTTATTATTTGAGATGAGTTAAGTTAAAAAAATATTAAATTATTAATTTGATTCTTTTGTTGTCATTATTATAAAATTTTTCAAATTATAATAATGAGTTATAATCTATAATTAAGGTTCGAATATATTTATCGCACTTTTTACACTTTCTGAGATTCTTTCAAATACGTATTTATTAACAAATTATACATTTAGACACAAAAGTAACTATTTACCCTATTATATTAGTTGAAATATTGATGAAAATGCTCAAATATGCAACAAGCAACAAAAACTGGATATTTGGGTACAGGTACAACGCATGATGTGTTCGTTCTATCTGGAACGTTGTCCTAATTAAAGGCCACTATTGGGCCATTAATTTACCCAAGGTCAAGTGTTCAAATCTCTTATATATGTACCGGCAAAAAAAGTTATAAAAACAAATTAACAAGTACATCCATTTGATCTCCCATGAGAACTAAAAGGGCATGAGAAATTGTTGAAATTGTGAACCATTTTCCATCATGGTGGACTTGGAGTCTCTCAACATCATCTTGCAGTATAATGATGTACCCCGATCCATCTGCATGGGGTTTAAGTCCAAGCACAAGATTAGGTCGGTCGTGTACAAAAAGGGTAGTAGTTGAACCTCACTTGCAGCAGAGCTTGTTCACCAAATTGATTCAGGAAGCAATTTTCTTCTAAATCCAGTGACTTTGCAATTGCTTTAGAAATAAGATTTGTTGCCTCTCTCATCTTTGCGCTGTATTCTTCCACAGCATCCCTGCACAACAAGTGTGACTTACGTAATAATAATACTTTAACATAAACAAGGCAGCTACCAACCTTTAATTTTGAACATTTGTTTGTTGCATAATTAGTTAGCACTTAGCATTAAGACAGCCCTTTTTTACTCCTTGGTAAAATATTCAGTTTTTATTGACCTCAAGGATGATGGATTTTCTGGCCAGAGGCTTGGCTTCCTTGTGTCTTCAGATACATCAAGAAACAAACGATCTGACCAATCTAAAGACTGGCCTTCTTCAGGAACTGGATCAGCACCATACCCTTCAAATTCTTCCACTCCTTTAGAAATTATCTTCTTTTGTTCCATTGGCTGCTCGAAAAATTCCCTTGCAACTTGACGAACCTTATCCAAAAGTGAGCTTGATGTTCCATAGTTTATTGCCTGAAATTCCAGAAAACAAAGGTTATAGGATTGTTTTGTGCATGTGATATCTAAAAGCTGAAAATAAATTAGGTATTAATATATTCAAATTACAACCATTAATAATATTAGATATAGATTCAAAATACAATTCGATCATTTATTATTATCTTAAACATACTTTAAGTCAATAAGTTAAAGCATATGGTATGTATGTACCACAAAGCATCCCCAGCAAGAGAGAGCCGATCTTAGTCTTTGTAGCTCTTGTTTTTGTTTTGTTGGTGAAGAAAGGAGGCCGAAATCAATGATGGGTAGTGAACATGACGCAGAAGGCACGTTTTGTGTATATTTATTTATTAGAATTTTCTATTCTAATAACTAATATGTATTAATATTATAAGATAATTATATTATGGGATGATGAAAATTCTATTAAATTAATATACTATAAGATTATTGTCTTCAATATACCAAATTATCACATGTAATTTTTTTTTTCTTCATCGGAAGAGTTACTAAAATCCTATTAAGGATTAAAGAGACTCTGGTTGAAGAAGAGAACCATAAAATCACCAGCTACGCTATTAAGCACTTATTCATTGTTTTTTATATCATTTCGTATCAGATTCTAAAAATAAATACATAGATTAGAAATCACCTATGTATTCAAATTCCGATGCGTTTGTTTAATTAATCATTATAGATTCAAGTATTCTTAAAATTTTTCGTGATAATCTAACGTAATTCTTAGTGGTTATTGATATTTTATAAGGATTTTCTAAAATTCCAACATCATCAACTCTACAAACATAAGGTGGAGGCAAACATAAGGTGGAGGTGGTTCCTCCCCATTTTGGACCATTTCTTGTACATGCTTGGATAGCAGCTATAGAAATTCCTTCCATATTGGATCAATGACTCAGACACCTTCCTCTTCCTTACCTATGCAACTGTTCTACTACTACTTCTCTCTTTGTTAACGTACCTTGCTTAATTTTTATCACCACGTGGGAACCTCTCATGTCAAGGAGTGTGTAACTTGTAGAGATAGCTCATTTCTGATAAATTATGAACGGAGGCTAAATATATATAAAAATATCAGGCGGTGCGGTTATCATTCAAAGGTTTCGTGAGATTCGTGCAATCTAGCATTTTCCTTTAAAAAATTCAAAGGATGCGAAGAAGAAAATGGGAGTGTGAATAGCATATTTTTCATTGTACATAAAGGTCCACAGTATTATCCAGTGATTGAAGGCCCAAACAAAATCCCATCCATGAACGTGTGAATGTTCCATTGATGAGATCCAACGGCCAGCACGGTGCCACCTTTCCATGTTCTCTTACACTACACCCTTCACTTCACCCTCTCTACTCTCTCTCTCTCTCTCTCTCTGCGATCTGCTTCGTGTTGTAGCTAGCTCCTCGAAAATGCTGGCACGCCTCGCCGCGAGTCGCTTCAACGAGATCCGTCAGATTTTCCGTCAGGTTTTCCGTCCATTTCCCCTCCCATTTTTTTCACTTCCTTTTCCGATTTCTGATTCTGATTTTTGGTTTCCCCCTTTGTCAGCCTTCTAGGGCTTTCTCGACCGCTCTGAACTACGTAAGTGCTATTCCTTCTGGCTTCAATTTTCTCCGTGTTCCGTTTCGTGATTGTGACTGTTGATGTATCCATTTTCGATTGGCACAGCACCTTGACACACCGGACAACAACCCTAAACTTCCATGGGAATTCACCGAGGCCAATCAAGCAAAGGTAATGTTTCATCATAGCACTTGAAATGCGGGTACTCGGATTTGTGATCATTTGCCATTGTATAGTTCATCGTAAGTATCGAAATACAAAAAGTAAAATGAATGTAGCGACAGGCACTGCTGAAGATTATCAGTCCAATTATCTTGCTTTTATGGGGTAATGCCTAATGCTATCAGCGTTTTGTCTTTACAAACTCTTCATATTCTATTACTTTACTACTTAGCCCAACGAAATGAATTATATATATTCTGTTATAGTAAATCTGAGTTTGGTTTGGACATAAAAAAATTGGTGTACGAGAAAAGTAGGTGTTGTGTTGCAACTTATTGCAGTATTGTATTGTTTGTTTTGCCCCACCATTATTACTCTTTTGCATGACTAGCTTTATTCTTTCACCTGATTACTTGATCAATTGGGTTTAACATGTAGAGTTAAAGGCTGCTTGTTAAAGTATAAAATATTATGGAGAAAGTGTAGAGTGATATGATTTGATGCCTTGTTGATTGATTGGTTCTATGTCAATATTGTTTCCAAATTCCAAGAGTTATGGATCTTTAGTTCAATGTGGACATTACATGTATGATCCATTTTGGCATGTAGCCCATATTTAAAACATTTAATGATTTAAATCTGTGACAATTACAGGTTAAGGAGATTTTGTCTCACTATCCATCCAACTATAAGCAATCTGCTACAATTCCTCTTTTGGATCTTGCCCAGCAGCAGCATGGTGGCTGGCTCCCTGTTTCTGCAATGGATGCGGTATGTTGGCCTTCTGCTTGAAGTATTCTTCTTCAAACATCTAGAAACATATCACAGGACTATGTCTGATTCTCTGAGCAGGTCCTGTACTCCTGTTGCATGGAAAAGGTGTTATTGTGCCAAATAGATAATGTCTATTAAGTACCAATTAGAATAAGACCCTTAATAATTCCCATGGTTGTCTTGACATTCTTGTAACAGGATGCAAAATATATTTACATATTTACAGCAAAGATGATCCCGTCAAAGTGAAGTTGTGCTTGTTATAGTTTGTTGTGCACATCCTTTTGTTAAAGCATCATTCTGTTGGTTGACATACATGCCATTTCTAAAATATATGCATGCAACAAGGTTTGATTATTGATATACAGATTATTTCTTCTTCTATGCAAGTACTCATCATTATTTCATTGAGTTTTACTTGTAGCTTCTCGACTTTGATGCTTCAGTGAAAATCCCTAATTAACATAATGTTTGCAAAGTGCAATTTAAATTTTTTTTAATAATGCAAAAAGCTATATAACTCTTTATTTACAAATTGCAATCAGTGTTATGGATTATTCAGGTAGCTAAGATTGTAGAGGTTCCTCCCATACGGGTCTATGAGGTTGCCACATTTTACTCCATGTTCAACCGAGCTAAGGTGAAAGCTTATTATGCTTTTATGCTTTCAATGTTGCTAATCCACATTAATACAGGCCAAAGCTTATCTGGACCAACTTGCTTTCAGGTTGGGAAGTACCATCTGTTGGTTTGTGGAACAACACCTTGTATGATAAGAGGTTCACGAGGAATTGAAGAAGCCTTATTGAAACACTTGGGAGTGAAGCGCAATGGTTGGTTCGCCTGTCTTAATTTCTCTCATTATCTGTCAGGATATCACCGAACCAGATCTTATTCATGACAAATTGGAACTATATGCATTTACTAATAATTAGTTTCCTTTCTCCTCTGATTTGCAGAAGTAACACCAGATGGTTTGTTTTCTGTTGGAGAAATGGAATGCATGGTAAGTCTTTTGTTTGAGCCTTATTTTAATTTCATTGAATTCATTGTTTTTAGAGTTGAGGGCGAGCCCTGGTGCAGCGGTAAAGTTGTGCCTTGGTGACTTGTTGGTCATGGGTTCGAATCCGGAAACAACCTCTTTGCATATGCAAGGGTAAGGCTGCGTACAATATCCCTCCCCCATACCTTCACATAGCGAAGAGCCTCTGGGCAATGGGGTACGAAGTTTTTTTATTGTTTTTAGAGTTGTAGCATTGCTTGATATGCCCTGGCACTACAATTGTATTGAGTGGAAAGAATTACACAAAGTTCAAAACTGCTTGGCAAGTAGTGTTGTGATAAATTTGGATATATTTAACCTTTTCCCAGTAATATTAAGTTATCCTAAAAATCCCTTGGATTGTTAGCATAAGAAAGATTAAAACAAAATTAATGGGACATTAATAACTAACTGATGGAAAAAAAGGAATCACCTATTGTGGTATACAGCTTTTGTTATTTAGTGAAAAATAAAATCCAAGAGGATGTGAAAGAGGTGCATACTTGTCTTCTGTATCCTCCTATATGTAGTCTCTAGAGTGGTAACTTGATGTTCTTGCATAATTTTATTGATCAAACAATGGTGAAAGATTGAATTTATTGGTGTTGTGCAGGGATGCTGTGTGAATGCTCCTATGATTACAGTGGCCGATTATTCAAATGGATCGGAGGGATATACTTATAATTACTTTGTCTGTCTTTCCTCTTTTTTCCCTTTTTATTTTGGGTGTGGGGAGGTTGCTTCTGAAACACACTCTAACATGTCATATTGATGTGAATTCAGGAAGATATAACCCCAGAGAAAGTAGTTGAGATAGTAGAAAAGCTGAGAAAGGGTGAGAAGCCACCGGTAAGGACATTGGCCATGATCTATTTCATTATTGTCCATGTTCTAGAAACTTACACCTTCTTGGATTATGAATCTGGTTTCTTTTTATTTAGCACGGCACCCAAAATCCCCGCCGAATTAAGAGTGGACCTGAAGGAGGGAACACTACTTTGTTAAGTGAGCCCAAGCCTCCTCCCTGCCGTGACCTGGATTCCTGCTGAAGTGTTGTATACTTTTTGCCTTCAATAATGTGAGGCTTGCATGTCTTGGAGCTTGCCTTAATTGAAACATTGTCAGACTGTTAGATGCTCAACCAATTTTTGTATGAATCATCCTGGATGGCTTCCGTTTCAAAAATTTGTTCCATAAACGCCATCCATAAATTTCTTGGCTTGTTTATTACTTACCAGCGTTATCTATGCGTTTCTGTACTCTGTACATTAATCATCATGAATGAAATTTGAGATTACGATGAAAGATAATTTAGTTAAGAAGTGAAATGCATTACCCGCGTAGGTGTGTAGAATGGATTTATCAACAATGGTATGGGAGAGCAATCATGTTCAATGCAATATTCACTTCCTTGATAATGGCCAAAGGGTATTCCGGTCCTGGCATGATAGATTGAAAAATGAAGTTTGATTGTTTAAGGAATACCAAAGCTGACAATCAGGGTAATTCCTTGACAGGACCAAGCATGGTAACATGCTCCTTTCCCGTATCAGTATCATTCTTGTTATTAGATTTTAACAAAATCCTGAATAAGTACCGACATACGTGGTATATTCTTCGGCTTTGATTATTGGATTTCTCGAAGGACGCGGACACAATTCCATTGGAGTTATCAATGATATGAACCACTTGAAGTAATCTTTAATCTTCTATTTTAGGAAAGAGATTCCGCATTGAAGAATATACTGAACAAGATAGGCTTTTTTACTGTTTAGGGGTGTTTTTTTTAACTGGGAGTCGCTTTTAAGTAATTATTCAAACGGGAGTAAGTTGTGACAAGTGTCACAACTTCTAAGTTAGAAAGTCATGACATTTTATATAACTTCAGTTAATTTTTTTTTTACTTTAAAGTAGTAAGCATTTATTTTTTGCCTTTACGACTTTAATGTTGTAAAAAAAACCTTTATTTTAAAAAAAATGTTAAATTTATTTGTTTCTTAAAAAATAACAGTTTTTTTTTTACTTTTTTTTCTAATTTTTCCAAATTATAAAAAAATTATTTATTTAATGTCAATTAAATAATTTTAATTTTACTTATTAATAGTTTTTATTTATTATGGTGTATATTTTATATGTTGTTAATTTATTTTAATGATTTATCATTTAAAATATATGATATATTTTTAATATTTTTTTATTTTAATGCTTTGTTTATTTAAAATTTAGATAATCTATTAATAAAAATACATAGTAAAATTAATGTATTATTTTGTTTTTAATTTTAATATGGACTTCAATATATAATGAAATAGACGAATCAAGTATAAATAAGTCTAAGGAATGCTTCTTGTATATAAGTGAAAGACATAATCGTACTAATTGTCCATACATGACTAATATAATTTTTACTTTTTACGTTTTTCTTTAATTTGTATTTTTTTATT